>NC_072774.1:21865455-22165455 GCF_022539595.1 Amphiprion ocellaris
GAGCGATATGCTATACTTTGACGTTTTTAGAGCGACATGCTATACTGTAACATTTTTTTGAGAAACATGCTATACTATGATTTTTTTCGAGTGACATGCTATACTATGACGTTTTTAGAGCGACATGCTATACTATGACGTTTTTTGAGCAACATGCTCTACTATGATGTTTTTAGAGGGACATGCTATACTATGACGTTTTTAGAGCAAAATGCTATACTATGACGTGTTTTGGATGACATGCTATACAATGACATTTTTTGGACGACATTCTATACTATAACTTTTTTTGGAAGACATGCTATACTATGATGTTTTTAGAGCGACATGCTATACTATGACATTTGTAGAGCGACATGCTATACTATGACGTTTGTTGGACGACATGCTATACTATGACAGTTTTAGAGCGACATGCTATACTATGACGTTTTTAGAGCGACATGCTATACTATGACGTTTTGAGAGCGACATGCTATACTATGTTTTTTGGACGAGATGCCATACTATGACAGTTTTAGAGCGACATGCTATACTATGACGTTTTAGAGTGACATGCTATACTATGACGTTTGTGAGCAACGTGCTATACTATGATGTTTTTTGGACGACATGCTATACTATGACGTTTTTAGAGCGACATGCTATACTATGACGTTCTTTGAGCAACATGCTATACTATGATGTTTTTTGGACGACATGCTATACTATGACGTTTTTGGGATGACATGCCATACTATCAATTTTTTAGAGTGGCATGCTATACTATGACGTTTTTAGAGCGACATGCTATAGTATGACGTTTTTTGGACGACATGCTATACTATGATATTTTAAGAGCGACATGCTATACTATGACGTTTTTAGAGCGAGATGCGATACTATGACATTTGAAGAGCGACATGCTATACAATGATATTTTTAGTGCGACATGCTATACTATGATGTTTTTAGAGCGACATGCTAAACCATGACGTTTTTAGAGTGACATGCTTTACTATAACGTTTTTTGGACGACATGCTATACTATGACGTTTTTTGGACGACATACTATACTATGACGTTTTTTGGACGACGTGCTATACTATGACGTTTTTCGAGCGACATGCTATACTATGAAGTTTATAGAGCGACATGCTATACGATGACGTTTTTTGGATGACATACTATACTATGACGTTTTTTGGACGACATGCTATACTATGACGTTTTTACAGCGACATGCTATACTATGAAGTTTATAGAGCGACATGCTATACTATGACGTTTTCAGAGTGACATGCTATACTATGATGTTTTTTGGACGACATGCTATACTATCACGTTTATAGAGTAACATGCTGTACTATGATGTTTTTTGGATAACAGGCTATACTATGACATTTTTAGAGCGACAAGCTATACTATGACGTTTTTTGAGCAGCATGCTATACTATGACGTTTTTAGAGCGACATGTTATACTATGACGTTTTTAGAGCGACATGCTAAACCATGACGTTTTTAGAGCGACATGCTTTACTATAACGTTTTTTGGACGACATGCTATAGTATGACGTTTTTTGGACGACATACTATACTATGACATTTTTTGGACGACATGCTATACTATGACGTTTTTAGAGCGACATGCTATACTATGACGTTTTTCGGACGACATGCTATACTATGACGTTTTTAAAGTGACATGCTATACTATGAAGTTTATAGAGCGACATGCTATACTATGACGTTTTTAGAGCGACATGCTATACTATGACGTTTTTTGGACGACATGCTATACTATCACGTTTTTAGATTGACATGCTATACTATGACGTTTTTAGATTGACATGCTATACTATCACGTTTTTAGAGCAACATGCTATACTATGATGTTTTTAGAGCGACATGCTATACTATGACGTTTTTAGAGCGACATGCTATACTATGACGTTTTTAGAGCGACATGCTATACTATGACGTTTTTTGGACGACATGCTATACTATGAAGTTTTTAGATTGACATGCTATACTATCACGTTTTTAGAGCAACATGCTATACTATGATGTTTTTAGAGCGACATGCTATACTATTACGTTTTTAGAGCAACATGCTATACTATGATGTATTTAGAGCGACATGCTATACTATGACATTTTTTGAGCAACATGCTATACTATGACATTTGTTGGGCCACATGCTATACTATAGGCTTTTTTTAATTGACATATTACTATGACTTTTTTTGCTTTAGTTTTTTTGTTGTTTTTTAGCAAATATATTATAAGAATTTGAACAGTTTTAAAAGTTACTATACTTTTACTTGTGCAATGAAATATTATTCTATGGCATTTTTTAGATGACATATTATACTCTGTTTTCTTGAATAACATACTATTTTGATAATATACTGCACTGACATTTTTTGAACTTCATATAATACATGACAATTTTAGGCAGCATCTTATCATTTTGCGCTTTTTGAACCACAATAATCTATGGGGGTTTTTTTGCCGACATGCTTTACTATGAACTACAGGCCATACTATGTTATTCTTGAGTAAAGCATACTATACTTTGACATTTTCTGAACTACATCCTGTACTATGGCGTTATACACTGAGTGCTTTGGTTACATGTTGATTTATAATCTAGATTTTTTTCTGTTTTGTTTTTTGACGGGATTACCACAGACTTGACCGTGAACACCATTGACACCCACCTGAGGGAGATGCTGCCTAAGATCTCAAGGCTGCTTGGTCGTGGTCTTTCTGTTCCTGCTCCAGACCGCCTTCATCAACTTCGTCTTCTTTTGAAGAGGCCCTCAGATGCTGCAATCTCTGACCTTAAGGAGGAACTGCTGCTTTCACTCTGTAACGAGACGGCAGTTATTTTAAAGACCCAGCTCCTGGCGGCTTTGAGTGAAAGTTTAACACCCATCAAAACAGAACTACAGACAGTTAAATCTGAGCTGTCGGTCAGTATTTCAAACATCAAGTCTGACCCGGCTGCCATAAAGCACGCTGTGGGTGAAACGGAAACTTCAGTCTCCACATCACCGACGACATCGTCACACTCCAAAGCATAGCACCTGTCTGCTGAACTTTTAAAAGTGGACTATAAATGTGAAGAATGTGAGCAGCAGCAGCCTGTGAGCAGCGGAACAGATGTGATCAGAAAGAAGTCATTTTATTTTTTCTTTTCTTTCTGATTGACTTGATGCTGTCAGATGCAGATGTTGGAGCTGATTCTGATCTTTCAGGATAAAAAACTGCTTTTCCTTCACAGACTTTTCAGGAAATTATTCTCTCAGGTTTTCTCTGCTATTCATATTTTTATTATCTGTGATTATTTCATTATTTCATTATTGTAAAATACAGTTTGTGGCATAAAGACTCATTTAGTTATTTTATGCCTGAAATCTTTGATGTAGCAGAACTAATCTTCCATTTTCCTTCTTGTACTTCTGATACTAGAACTAAACGTGTCTTCATCATGGATCATCTGGTTTGAATCAATCAGCAGCAACATCACAACAAATGAGACAATTTTCAACAAATTCATGAAACTGTCATTTAAAACTATCAGTGTCTGTTTTAATGTCAAATTAAAGCTGATTACTGACAACTAGAACATTAATGTTACTGTTTTAATCACATTTAAGTTTCCTGAACGTTACATTAATGTCAACCAGCCACAGTTTTATGAACTTAATGAACCACATTACAGGAACACAACACACTTCAGCTGCTGACAGGAAACAACACAAACATCGTTAGCTTGATGCTACATTTAGCTGCTAATCAGGACTGGTCAGCTAGCTCGGTTAGCATAGCTAATTCTCATTAAAGCTAATATTCACTGGATGCTAACTCTCTTCTCTGGTCAACACTGACAAATAAACTCCACCAACTCCTGGGGTTCACAGCTCACATTATATCTGACTCTGAAGTTGAACATAAAGTTCATCTCCCATCCCAGCAGATATTGTGTGTTGCGCTGCGGTTCTTTGCAAATGGAAGTTTTTTATATAATGTCGAAGATGCAGAGCACTTCAGTAAGGCAACTGTATGCAGGACGGTCAGAAAAAGAGAAATAAATGCTTTAAAAAAATATCTATATATCTATATGTATCTACATTTATATCTATCTATCTATCTATCTATCTATCTATCTATCTATCTATCTATCTATCTATCTATATATATATATATATATATATATATATATATATATATATATATATATATATATATATTGTTGGCTGAGTAGAAGTCTTTGTTAGTTTAAATAGGCTTAATTATTTAACAGAACATGATATGGATGCAGACATTTAGGCTATGTGTGGGATAAAACCACTGCACAGTCAAACAGCCACCTAATATTTAGGCTACTTTACAATGTAAAACATGCTCAAAATGAGGTAGCTCCATGAGATTATGCTGACGTCTTACCTGTTTTAAAAATGTTTTTATATTTCATCTTAAGCTCCTGCCACATGTGCTTCTCCCCCGCGGGATTGCACCTCAATGAAATAACTTGATAGGCTACCATTCAAACAGTTTTCCCCTGTAATATTATTGTGATTTAAACTTACGCATTGACCCGGGCAGCAATGTTCTCCCACGCCGTCTCCCTCTTTGGCAGCTGCAGCGGTGTTGCACTTCTTTCTAAAAACGTGTTCAAACTCGCGATATAAGCGCATTAAGATTTCCAGTTCAAGCGGTGTCGTCCTGCGCTTCCCCGTTGCCATGGTGACTCGTCGAATCGGCGCTCCATTGATACTGGCTGCTCAGAGTTGTGGTGCACGCGCTTAACTCCGGGTGAAACTACTCCGAGTTGATTAAACCAACTCAAATCAGCCGTTCTGGAACCAAAAACTCAGAGTTTCCTATCTCAGAGTGGATCAACTCAGAGTTCACGGTTACACTCAGAGTTTGTTGAACCTACTTCGTGAAACGGACCCCTGGAAACTAGCGTTTGTCCTGTTTTTGTGTTGCTCCTTGGCGACCCTAGACAGCCGGGTCGTAAATGTTTTTTGAGCAACACACCATACTATGACGTTTTTACAATGATGGTTCTACTATGGAACCAGTTTGAAACGTTCAGGCGTTCTTTGTGTGAAAACTCAGAGATTTCAGGGACCAGAAGGTGGTTTTCAACTTTCTTTGTTAACTTTCTGCTTCAACTTTAAATTAAATTTCCTTGACTAACCCAGCCCTCTAGACTTCCAGTAAGCTGTGTTCCTATTGGCTGTCCAGGTGGCTGCTTGGCGTTATCAGGAACACCTGAGCAGCTCAGTGTCTTCCTGCTTTATTTATCTGCAGACAAACATTTCCTTTGTTTCTCTTCACCACTGAACCGGGTTTGGCTCCGTTGCTTTAGTTTGTTTTTTAGGCGTTGGCTTGCAGCTTCCAGCAGTAAAATAGGCTTTAATGTGTTTCTTGGTGTGTTTCAGGGCTTTTTTACTGGATAGTTGTCTTGGTAACTGTGGTTCTATAGCCACAGTTAGCACATGGTGCTAATGTGCGCAGTGATTAGTGGATTTGATGCAGCTGAGTTGTGTCTTTATTTTGGCTGTAGTGAGTCTTTAGAGGTTTTTGGTCAGACACATTCTGTATTCTTGTTTGTGAACCAACGCTGGTTGTCCAGAAGGTAAGAGTTCCTGTCCTGATTCTCTGTTCTCAGAGGTTCTCTGGTAGGCTGTAGGAGACTTTAGCGTTTGGGTTGTGCTAGTTTGGTTTTTGTACGGTTTCATTTGGACGACTATCTTGAGGCTCCTCCATGTGGTTTAGTGAGGTTTTCTGGAACAGTTCTGCAAAGCAACCTGCAGCAGAAGAGACTTTGAGAGTTTTTAGGAAGTTCTGGAGACCAGACTTTAGAGCAGCAGAAACATTTGTCAGCAGTTTGAGCAGGAGAAGGTGAGCTTCAGAGTAGAAATGAGACAGAAACCTTGTTGACCCGTGTGGTGAGGTCCTGTACCAAGAGTTTGAGCAGGTTGTGAAGAGTCTGTAGTTCTTTGGTCTGAAAGCACAAGAAGAGTCAACTCATTAAAGGAGAAAACAGGAGATATTGTTGCTTCTTCTGTTGCTCTGCAGTTTCCTTAGACTGAATATCAAGTTTATATTTTAAATGATTTCCCATGTGAGCCCAAGAAGACTTCAATAAACTCCCTCCATCCCCTGGACACAACATATTTTATTATGATGTTAAATCTTTTTTTTTTTTTTTTTTTAATGTTTTTGAGTTTTAATCATAGTTTTAGCATAGTTTTTCTCTTTGCTTGTTTAGTTTTGTCATCTGTGTGAAAGGTGCTAAACAAATAAAGCTGAATTGATAAACTGAATAATTGACTAACTCATGATTGTGACAACAGAAGTATTCTGTTTAATATAGTTAGACATTAAATACAATTAATTTCTATTAAACAGACAAAATATTGAATTAGATAATTCAACAAGATAAAATACATGTAACTATGAAATTAAACAGAATTTTTCAAATACAAATATTCAAAATTACAGATAAAATATTTTCGATATTTAAACATTCAAAAAATACAATTAAACAAGAAGAGTATTAAACATGAAAAAAATACAAAACATTTAATTAGATTATTAAACCTTTAAAAAGACAAAACATTTAATTAAAAAATTAAATGTTGAATTAGAAAATTACATCTTAAAGACAATAAAACTTCAAATACGAATTAAACAGAAAATACAATGAAGCATATAAAAAGAAAATTAAACATTAAAAGTTTGTAAAACATTTACAAAGAAAAACCCTAACAAAGATTTAATCGAAAAATTAAATATTGGGAAAGGAAAAAAAATTCAAACAAGCCGATAAAACATTTGAAAAAACAAACATTAAAAAGACAAAACATTTCGAAATCAAATCAGACATTAGAAAAGAATAAAAGGTGAGAAAAGAGCAAAACTAAACATTTAAGAAGAATCAAACTAAAGACAAAACATTTGAAAAGACCAGTTAGACTTTAGAAGATCAAATTAAACAGAAGAGACAATAAAACGATCAAAAATAGCAAAAACACATAAACGTCTTAAAGCATTTTCTAGTCTGAAATGAAAACATCAAGTTGTTTCTTCAAACATTTCCTCTTTCTATGTTCTTGGTTTGATTGTGGACAGATTTACTAAGAACGCATTCAAGAAAACTGCTTTTCAGATAAAATCTACCAGTAGTTGAAGGCATCGATCAAACTAATGTTACCTTCTGATCTCCACAAACTTTACTGTTCAGTGAAGAGAATCAAAGTTTGTTGAGGATTTCTAAAAAACCCACAGGTGAAGGTCTGAGAAGAACTCAGATGGATGGTCTAAATGTGAAATCAAGACTCATGGTCACAAGTTTTAAGGCTTCTGTTAACCAGAAAGTTCAAACTAACAGAGAAGTACTGAGAAACTTTTAAGATTTCATTCCTCAAACTGTCTAAAGGTTCGAACTAACAGAGAACTACTCAAAAAGTTTTAGGTTTTCAGTCCTCAGACTGTCTGAAGGTTCAAACTAACAGAGAACTACTCAGGAGCTTAGAGGATATCAGTCCTTGGACTGTCTGAAAGTTCAATCTAACAGAGAACTACTGTGGGACTTAGAAAATTTCAGCCCTCAGACTGTGTGAAAGCTCAGGTCCTGAGGACTCGGGAGGTCTGGAGGCTTTGGAAAGTCTTGGAACTGAGGGTTCCACCCTCCAGCTCAAAGGCTGAAGTCCAACCTCCTGAGAAAAACGGTCGAGACGAGACTCAAGTTAAAAAAAAAACTCGAAAATGACAAAAAATAGATGATAAATGCGCAAAAAAAAGAAGAATTAGTATCTGAGCGAGTAGCTCAGGAGGATAAGAAAAGGACTACCGACTGGAAGGTCGCAGGTTCAAGTCCACCACTGGCCTTTTCTTTCTTTGTCTTTGTTAGGATTTTGAGAAAAGTTTAAGAACTGTCTGGTCTTGAACCAGCGACCTGCAGCTCCATAGGCAAATCCTTAACTCACTGAGCTACAGATCAGATAAAAGAACATAATTTCGTCGTCCCTTTGACATCGTAGTTTCCAAGTGACCACACGGGCGGAGCCAAGGTGGAGTCTGGGTGGAGTCTGGGTGGAGTCTGGGTGGAGAGTAGGCGGGGAGGTGGGTGGCGGCCTCCCCCCTCTACTCCCCCACCTCACCCCACCGCCCACCACACCTTCCCCCACCCGACGAGTTCTTCGAGTCTCGATGAGTTCCTCGAGTCTCGACAGGTTTTCCCGAGTTTCTGGAGTTTCCACCAGGTTTGAGGCAGAACAAGTTGTCATGAAGAGGTGTTGAAGTTGGCCAGGATGGACTGACTTTTTACAGCGACTAGAAGGAAGACAACTAGAAGAGCAGGTCTTTAACCACCATCCATAAAATCCATGGAGTCGGCTCCAGAGAAATGAAAGAAGGTCAACGTTTATCAGCCTCCATCCAGATGTTCAACTTCATATCTTTACTTTGAGATTTTTAGCACCACAAACCTTTAGTATCACACTTTATTATCCTTTATTAGGACTTTCATGGAATCCACCAGTAGATTTAGTTTTTGTTGAGAAACTTTATTCTTGTCGTCGTGGGACTGCAGTATTTAAAACTGTTCCTTCTATTTGACCTCATGTTTATTAGTTTTAGTGGAGAAAGTCTGAATTGTCAATTAGTCTCTTAAAAACTAAGTAATAAATTGGATTAGTCAAGAGGTTTACATTTCTTACTTTGTCACATTTTAAATATGACAAAAAAATATAAAAATAGAGCATCTTGAGACACTTTGACCTGTAATTGGCATCATATAAATAAAATTGAATTAAAATTGTATGTATCTTGTAATGTTGGAGTAATTCAGCCATATATGTTAGAAAACACATTTTCTTTGTCCATTAATCTGTCATTTTCTCCAGTAATTCATTTCTTGTTTTGGTTGATAAAATGTCAAACCCAAATATATTCAGTTTACCGTCATAAAAACCAAAAAGATTTACATTCATGATGCAGGAATCAGGCAGTTTTTCACTTTTTATCTTAGTTTAGTCAGAAAGATAGTTGATAATGTGTGAATTGTTGCAGCTTGTGAGCCGTAAAAGGTTTTAATCTTTGGGGCCGAGTGTCAAAAAACATTTAGAAACCAATAACAACAAAACACTCAACAAAGATTTGAACATCATTAAAGGGAAATCCAACTTTTGCATGACAATGTCTAATTAAAGGACATTTATTTCCAACGTAAATGTGTGATATTCATCCTCTGGAGCTTTCTCTTCACATCGTCTTCCACCTGGACTGGTTTGGTCGGGAGCATGTGCAACAAACATTTGAAAAACTGCACTTTAACATCAATGAATGACACTGAAGTTTAATCTCTACATAAATGAGACTGAGTCTGGATGTGCTGCTCTGTCATTGACTCTTAAGTTTAGGGAAAGTTCAAACAAAAGAGGACAGTTCAGATAAGACTTGAGAATGAGCTTATTTTGAACAAACATCTCAGACTTTCTGAGCTTCAGCATCTACAGCAAGATATTTTAACAACAAGCAACTCAAGAGATCCAGAAGTTGGAGAGTTAGCTTTAGCTGAGCCAAAGAACATGTGGGACGCTAACCTAGCAAACATTTCAAACTTTTCTCTGTGAATTCTGAGAAATAATTTCCTATTTAATGACAGAACTACACATCTTAACTCAGTCTCATTAAAACAGACTCTAATTCAATGTCATCCATCCATATTAAAGTGCAGTTACCCAAAATGTTTGCTGCATGAGCTCCAACAAAACCTGTCCAGGTAGAAGGCCACTTTGACAAACAGGAAGTGGAAGATTCCAAGCAGATTTATAGAAATCCGGACTGTACTAAGTGTGGTCGAGTATAGAGGGGTGTGTTGTCGGTTTTTTAGGCTGATAATGATTATTACTGAGACATTTGGAGTAGATATCCATTTGCAGTAAACAAAAGTATTTAAAATATTGGAGTTAAACTTAGAAGAACACAAACTCTAACAGAAAACTTTGTCGATATGTTTTTGTTTTGTTTACAGATGTTAAGTTAAAGGAGTTTTATTCGTGATGTATAACCAATCAAAGCACTCTAGTAGACAGAGCAACCACAGGTAGATAAAGGTTCAGAGCCAAAGTAGCACCATTTTTAAATGTATTTATTACCGTAAATCAGTAAAAAATAAAATACTGATAATCAGTAAATCAATCAGCCCACAATTACTACAATTCTACAATGTATGTCTCTTTCCTTTGACTTGTTATTTGTACAATCTATGATGTATATGATGGTGTTTTTTCATAGCAAAGGCTATACTATGATGTTTTCTAAGAGACATACTCTGGTTGTTCTGGTCCTGGGCCGCTGCGCTCCTCCTCTGTTGTTTTCTGGATTGTACTCAGCTGCATGCCTTCGTCCACCCGGCCTCCGTTGACTCGTCCTGCCTGCCGTCTCTGGAGCTGAAGCTGGATTGGAACAGACCAAAGTACAGTCCAATCACGATGCCAGCTGCCTCTCAAAAGGCTCCTTCATCTGGCAGGTGGCGGCACTTCTTCTGAGGGGAAGCTGAGCTGGCCCGGCAGAACTTTGGAGATGTGTTCCAGTGGTTGGTGGATGTGTGGGGAGATAGAGAGGGACCTTTGAATTGTTCAGAAAGGAAAACAGGGAACCCATTGGTAGTTTTAGTTTACGATGCTACTGCGGTGTGTTTTTCGGTTTTAAGAGGTGAACAGGAAGAGTTGTTTATCGTATTGATTATCTTTTACTTTGTTCATGGTTGGAATGTCCATCAATGTCAACGTGAAGTTCACTTTTAGTTCTGTTTATTTCTTCTTATTTTATTAACACCCATTTGCTTTTAACCCCCTCAAATGTTGTGCTGTTGTAAACTTACTCTTTCAAATAAATACTCATCTAACCCTCTGCAAACCAGCGTTTCGACTGTTTTTCTGTTGCTCCTCACCTACTTTAGACAGCCAGGACATAACGTTTTGTGGACTAAAGGCTAAACTATGACATTTTTAGAGCAAAGGCTATACTATGACGTTTTTAGAGCAACATGCTATACTATGACGTTTTTAGAGCAAAGGCTATACTATGACGTTTTTAGAGCGACATGCTATACTATGACGTTTTTTGAGCGACATGCTATACGATGATGTTTTTAGAGCAACATGCTATACTATGACATTTTTAGAGCGACATGCTATACGATAACGTTTGTTGGACCAAAGGCTATACTCTGACGTTTTTAGAGCAACATGCTATACTATGAAGTTTTTAGAGTGACATGCTATACTATGACGTTTTTTTAAGCGACATGCTATACTTTGACATTTTAAGAGCGACATGCTATACTCTGACGTTTTTAGAGCAACATGCTATACTATGACGGTTTCTGAGTGACATGCTATACTCTGACGTTTTTAGAGCAACATACTATACTATGACGTTTTTAGAGCGACATGCTATACTATGACGTTTTTAGAGCGACATGCTATACTATGATGTGTTTAGAGCGACATGCTATACAATGATGTTTTTAGACCAAAGGCTATACTATGATGTTTTTGGACGACAGGCTATACTAAGACATTTCTAGAGCAATATGCTATACTCTGACGTTTTTAGAGCAACATACTATACTCTGATGTTTTTAGAGTGACATGCTATACTATGACGTTTTTAGAGTGACAGGCTATACTATGATGTTTTTTGGGCGACATGCTGTACTATGACGTTTTTAGAGCGACATGCTATACTATGACGTTTGTTGGGCGACACTCTATACCATAGGCTTTTTAAATTGACATATTACTATGACTTTTTTTTTGTTTTAGTTTTTTTGTTTTTTAGCAACATACAAGAATTTGAACAGTTTTAAAAATTACTATACTTTTACTTGTGCAATAAAATATTATTCTATGGCATTTTTAGACGACATATACTCTGATGTTTTCTTGAAAAACATACTATTTTGACAATATACTGCACTATGATATTCTTTCAACCACATATCATACATGACAATTTTCGGCAACATCCTGTCATTTTGCACTTTTTGAACCACATAATAATCAGTTGGGTTTTTTTGCCGACATGCTATACTATGAACTACAGGCCATACTATGTTATTCTTGAAAAGTATACTATACTTTGACATTTTCTGAACTACATCCTATACTATGGCGTTATACACAGAGTGCTTTGGTTACATGTTGATTCATAATCTCGATTTTTTTCTGTTTTGTTTTTTGACGGGATTACCACAGACCTGACTGTGAACACCGTTGACACCCACCTGAGGGAGACGCTGCCTAAGATCTCAAGGCTGCTTGGTCGTGGTCTTTCTGGTCCTGCTCCAGAATGCCTTCATCAACTACGTCTTCTTTTGAAGAGGCCCTCAGATGCTGCAATCTCTGACCTTAAGGAGGAACTGCTGCTTTCACTCTGTAATGAGATGGCGGTTATTTTAAAGACCCAGCTCCTGGCGGCTTTGAGTGAAAGTTTAATACCCATCAAAACAGAACTACAGACAGTTAAATCTGAGCTGTCGGTCAGTATTTCAAACATCAAGTCTGACCCGGCTGCCCTAAAGCACGCTGTGGGTGAAACGGAAACTTCACTCTCCACATCACCGACGACATCGTCACACTCCAAAGCAGAGCACCTGTCTGCTGAACTTTTAAAAGTGGACTATAAATGTGAAGAATGTGAGCAGCAGCAGACTGAGCAGCGGAACAGATGTGATCAGAAAGAAGTCATTTTATTTTGCTCTTCTTTCTGGTTGACTTGATGCTGTCAGATGCAGATGTTGGAGCTGATTCTGATCTTTCAGGATAAAAAGCTGCTTTTCCTTCACAGACTTTTCAGGAAATTATTCTCTCAGGTTTTCTCTGCTATTTATATTTTTATTATCTGTGATTATTTCATTATTTCTTTATTGTAAAAATAAAGTTTGAGGTATAAAGACTCATTTACTTATTTTAATCCTGAAATCTTTGATGTAGCAGAACTAAACTTCCATTTTCCTTCTTGTACTTCTGATACTAGAACTAAACGTATCTTCAACACGGATCATCTGCTTTTAATGAATCAGCAGCAACATCACAAAAACAAATGAGACAATTTTCAACAAATTAATGAAACTGATGTCATTTAAAACTATCAGTGTCTGTTTTAGTGTCAAATTAAAGCTGATTCCTGACAAATAGAACATTAATGTTACTGTTTTAATCACATTTAAGTTTCCTGAACGTCACATTAATGTCAACCAGCCACAGTTTTATGAACTTAATGAACCACATTACAGGAACAACACGCTTCAGCTGTTTACATGAAACTCAACACATTAGCTTGATGCTACGTTAGCTTTAATCAGACTACTAGGCAGGTAGCTCGGTTAGCATCGCTAACATTACAGCTAATATTTACTATGCTAACTTTCTTCTCTGGTCAACACACACTGAAACATACTCCACCAACATCTGGAGTGCATTGCACACATTACATCTGACACTAAAGCTGCATATAAAGTGCATTAAAAGCGGCACCGATACGAAAATAAACATTTACTTACTGAACTAAGAGTCCTTTCAGAGTCTGCTGGTAGAATCAGCCGAAGGTAGAAAACTGGTTAAAACAAGCCAACGGGCAGGAAAACTGTCTGTAGAAAATGTTCTGCTGCTCCACCGATAAATAAACCAACAGTTATTATGTCAGAATTAATCCAAACGAGGAGAACAGAGTCTCTGCTGCCTCCTCCATAGGACCTGTCAATCGTTCCGGAACGGACTGTCAATCAAGTAGTCCCGCCCCCTGGCTTCGCAAAACTTTAACGCTCTATAAAAAAAATCAGTATTGATTTATTTTAAGATCGGCCACCTGATCTCTCATTTTGAGCATGAAAACTCACGAAAAAAAAAATTATGTACAGTCTATGCACCGTACTCCGTTTGGCTCCACACTTCCTGATGACCACTTCCGGTCTCAGAAAATGAAAAAACTGACCTTTTTTCGTTTCTGTGTCTTACTGATTTACTTTCTTGTTATTCTAAATATAAAACGAAAATCAAAGCATTTTTTTAAATAAAAAAATCGTATATCCCTTTTGATCATGAAAAGGAAAAACGCCTTGTATTTAAATTTTAATTGTATTTTAAAACGAAAATCAAATAACCACTCGTTTTTTGTTTTTCAATACCCGTTTCAGAACGGAAAATCCAATTACCAGATCCGTACACGGACCCTGAGCCATACGCCAAGTTCAAAAAAATGTGTTTTTAAAAGAGATTTAAAAATAGGGAGGGAATCAGCTTGTCTGATATTTAGTGGGAGCTCATTCCACAGTTCAGGAGCAGCCACAATAAAAGCACGATCACCTCTCAGGTTCTTTTTGGTCATAGGCACCACCAGAAAAAAAAAATTGAAAATGACAAAAAATAGATGATAAATGCACAAAAAAAAGGAAGTATTAGTGTCTGAGTGAATATCTCAGGGGTTAAGAAGAGAGACTCCCAAGTGGAAGGTAGTAGGTTCAAGACACACCACTGGCCTTTTTCTTTCTTTGTCAGGATTTTGATAACATTTAAGAAGGGTGTGGTTTTGAACCAGCAATCCACGGCTCCACAGGCAAATCCTTAACTCACTGAGCTACAGATCAGATGAAAAGACATAATTTCGTCATCCCCTTGGTATCGTAGTTTCTGAAGTCACCACGTGGGTGGAACCAAGGCGGAGTCTGGGTGGAGTCAGGGCTGAGAGTAGGCGGGGAGGTGGGTGGCGGCCTCTCCCCTCTACTCCCCCACCTCCCTCCACACCTTCTCCCGCCCGACGAGTTCCTCGAGTCTCCACGAGTTCTTCGAGTCTCCACGGGTTTTCCCGAGTTTCTGGAGTTTCCACCAGGTCTGAGGCAGAACAAGTTGTCATGAAGAGGTGTTGAAGTCGGCCAGGATGGAGTGACTTTTTACAGCGACTAGAAGGAAGACCACTAGAAGAGCAGGTCTTTAACCACCATCCATAAAATCCATGGAGTCACTCCAGAGAAATGAAGGGAGGTCAACTTTTATCAACCTCCATCCAGATGTTCAACTTGATATCTTTACTTGGAGATTTTTAGCACCACAAACCTTTAGTATCACACTTTATCATTTATTAGGACTTTAATGGAATCCACCAGCAGATTTAGTTTTTGTTGACAAACTTTATTCTTGTCGTCGTGGGACTGCAGTATTTAAAACTCTTCCTTCTATTTGACCTCATGTTTATTAGTTTTAGTGGAGAAAGTTATTTTAATTGTCCATTAGTTTCTTAAAAATCAAATAATAAATTGGATTAGTCAAGAGGTTTAAATTTCTTACTTTGTCATATTTTAAATATGACAAAAAAATATAAAAATAAAGCCTCTTGAGACAATTTGACCTGTAATTGGCGTTAAATAAATACAATTGAATTTAAATTGTATGTATCTTGTAATGTTGGAGTAATTCAGCCCTATATGTTGGAAAACACATTTTCTTTGTCCATTAATCTGTTGATTGTTTTCTCCAGTAATTCACATCTTGTTTTGGTTTATAAAATGTCAAACCCAAGTATATTCAGTTTACTGTCATAAAAACCAAAAAGATTTACATTCATGATGCAGGAATCAGGCAGTTTTTCACTTTTTATCTTAATTTAGTCAAAGATAGTTGATAATGTGTAAATTGTTGCAGCTTCTGAGCCGGAAAAGGTTTTAATCCAATAAAACCAATAACACCAAAACACTCAACAAAGATTTGAACATCATTAAAGGGAAATCCAACTTTTGCATGACAATATCTAATTAAAGGACATTTATTTCCAACGTAAATGTGTGATATTCATCCTCTGGAGCTTTCTCTTCACATCGTCTTCCACCTGGACTGGTTTGGTCGGGAGCATGTGCAACAAACATTTGAAAAACTGCACTTTAGCATCAATGAATGACACTGAAGTTTAATCTCTACATAAATGAGACTGAGTCTGGATGTGCTGCTCTGTCATTAACACCTAAGTTTAGGGAAAGTTCAAACAAAAGAGGACAGTTCAGATAAGACTTGAGAATGAGCTTATTTTGAACAAACATCTCAGACTTTCTGAGCTTCAGCATCTACAGCAAGATATTTTAACATCAAGCAACTGAAGAGATCCAGAAGTTGGAGAGAGTTAGCTTTAGCTGAGCCAAAGAACATGTGGGACGCTAACCTAGCAAACATTTCAAACTTTTCTCTGTGAATTCTGAGAAATAATTTCCTATTTAATGACAGAGCTACACATCTTAACTCAGTCTCATTAAAACAGACTCTAATTCAATGTCATCCATCCATATTAAAGTGCAGTTACCCAAAATGTTTGTTGCATGAGCTCCAACAAAACCTGTCCAGGTAGAAGGCCATGCTGACAAACAGGAAGTGGACGATTCCAAGCAGATTTATAGAAATCCGGACTGTACTAAGTGTGGTCGAGTATAGAGGGGTGTTTTGTTGGTTTTTAAGGCTGATAATGATTATTACTGAGACATTTGGAGTAGATATTCATTTGTAGTGAATGAAAGTATTTAAAATCTTGGGAGTTAAACTTAGAAGAACACAAACTCTAACAGGAAACTTTGTTGATACACTTTTGTTTTGTTTACAGATGTTAAGTTAAAGGAGTTTTATTCATGACGTATAACCAATCAAATCACTCCAGAAGACAGAGCGACCACAGGTAGATTAAGGTTCAGAGCCAAAGTAGCGCCATTTTTGAATGGATTTATTACCGTAAATCAGTAAAAAATCAGCCCACAATTACTACAATTCTACAATGTATGTCTCTTTCCTTTGACTTGTTATTTGTACAATCTACGATGTATATGATGGCGTTTTTTCATTCCAAAGGCTATACTATGATGTTTTCTAAGAGACATACGATGCTACTCTGTTTGTTCTGGCCCTGGGCCGCTTCACTCCTCCTCTGTTGTTTTCTGGATTGTACTCAGCTGCATGCCTTCGTCCACCCAGCCTCCGTTGACTCGTCCCGCCTGCCGTCTCTGGAGCTGAAGATGGATTGGAACAGACCAAAGTACAGTCCAATCACGATGCCAGCTGCCTCTCAAAAGGCTCCTTCATCTGGCAGGTGGCAGCACTTCTTCTGAGGGGAAGCTGAGCTGGCCCGGCAGAACTTTGGAGATGTGTTCCAGTGGTTGGTGGATGTGTGGGGAGATAGAGAGGGACCTTTGACTTGTTCAGAAAGGAAAACAGGGAACCCATTGGTAGTTTTAGTTTAGGGTGCTACTGCGGTGAGTTTTTGGGTTTTAAGAGGTGAACAGGAAGAGGTTTTTTTTGTATTGATTATCTTTTACTTTGTTCCTGGTTGGAATGCCCATCAATGTCAATGTGAAGTTCACTTTTAGTTCTGTTTATTTATTTTTATTTTACTAACACCCATTTGTTTTTAACCCCCTCACATGTTGTGTTGTTGTAAACTTCCTCTTTCAAATAAACACTCGTCTAACCCTCTGGAAACCAGCGTTTGGACTGCTTTTCTGTTGCTCCTCACCTACTTCAGACAGCTGGGACATAACAATGTTTTGTAGACCAAAGGCAATACTATGATATTTTGAGAGCGACATGCTATACTATGACATTTGTTGGACCAAAGGCTATACTCTGACATTTTTTGAGCGATATGCTATACGATGATGTTTTTTGGACGAACTGCTATACTATGACGTTTTTAGACCAAAGGCTGTACTATGACCTTTTTTGGGCGACATGCTATACTGAATGAATGAATGAATGAATGGTTTTATTTTTCGGTTACAACATTATAGTACAATAATTTCATTTTGTGCGTTCAAAAAAAGATACATTCTTGCAAGGCGCCCCCTTTTTTCCTTTTCCTGCCTCTTCCCCCCCCCCCCACACACACACACACAAAGAAAGAGGATGAAAAAGAAAGGAAAAAAAGAAAAAAAACACACAGAACAAAAAAACAAAATAATCAAACAAAAAAAATACATATATATACAATAATGTATGTATTTCTTCTTTTTTCCTTTTCCTGCCTCTTGCTCACCCCTCCACACCCCCTTTTTTTTTTACAAGTTCTGTAACCGAAACAAGAAATAGGCAGAAGCCAAGGCTTATTTTGCCTATCCTGTACAACCCATAGTATCACCCAGCATATCAGTAATACATGAAATAAAAGACAAAAAGAAAAAACAAAACAAGACTTTACTCTAAATTGTTCTTCTTTGTCATTCCACGTCAGTCATTTTACATTGTAATCCTGGATTATTTTGCCTTTCAATGCTTTTTTGAAACTCACCAAAGATCTACACAGTTTCAACTCATCACTAAGACCATTCCATAAAATAACCCCCAAATGTGAAACACATCTGTATTTAACATTAGTTCTTATATGACCTCTTTCAAAGACACCCTGTCCTCTTAAATTATTATTTTTTTCTCTTAATTTAAAAAATTGTTGAATACAGGTAGGAAGACTTTTATTCTTTACACGAAATAGTATTTCTAATGTTTTTAAATATACAATATCTAAAAATTTCAAGGTGCAAGATTCTATAAATAGTTTATTAGTAGTTTCACAGTAGGAAGCTTTATTTATTATTCTAATAACTCTTTTCTGGAGTTTGATTATAGGGTCTATATATGTTCTATATGTATTTCCCCAAACCTCAACACAACATGTCATATATGGCATTATAAGTGAGAAATACAAAATATGCAGACCTTTCTTATTCAAAAAATCCCTAGTTTTCTAAATAATACCAATACTTTTAGATAATTTCTGTTTTATATATTCTATATGTGGCTTCCAACTGAGCTTACAATCTAAAATTACTCCCAAGAATTTGGTTTCATATACTCTTTCAATTTTAACTCCATTTAGGATTAATTGAATTTCACAATTAGCCCTAACACCACCAAATACCATAAATTTGGTTTTATTTTCATTTAATGATAACTTATTGATATTAAACCATTCCTTTAATCTGATCAACTCCTTTTCTACTGTTGTCAACAATTCCTTAATGTCTGGTCCTGAACTAAATAAATTTGTAACATCTGCAAATATAATGAATTTCAACTTATTAAGTACTGTACCTATATCATTCAAATAAAGTATAAATAACTTAGGTCCTAATACTGAACCCTGTGGAACACCACAGGTTACTTTTCTAAAATGTGACACGGTATTGTTAAATTTTACATACTGAAACCTATTATTTAAGTAACTTCTTATCCAGTTTAGTGTAACACCTCTTATACCATAACGATCCAATTTCTGCAGAAGTAAGGAATGATTAATTGTGTCGAATGCTTTACGCAAGTCCACAAAAACTCCTACAGTGTATTGTTTCTTATCAATAGCTGTAGATATATTTTCTACTAATTCCATCACTGCTAAGGATGTTGATCGGTTACTCCTAAACCCATATTGATGGTCACTCAGTAACTCATATTTTTCCATGAAAGCATCCAGTCTATTTACAAACAGTTTCTCAAGTATTTTTGAAAACTGAGGCAGCAAAGACACGGGTCTGTAATTTGATAAAATGTGTTTGTCACCATTTTTATAGATTGGTACCACCTTAGCCATTTTCATCCTCTCAGGGAAAATACCTGTTTGAAAGGATTTGTTACATATATAAGTAAATGGTTTGAGTACACAGTCCATTACTTCCTTTATACGTGACATATCAATCGAATTATCATCTGTAGATTTTTTACTCTTGAACTTCCGGACCACTTCTAATACATCACTTTCACAAACTCCACCAAGGAACATTGAATGCTTAGTGCTGAATGCAAACTCATAATTATGGTCTACATCTCTAATTTCCCTTGCTAAATTTGGGCCTACATTAACAAAAAAAGTCATTAAACTCATTAGCAATTTCCTTAATATTTTCAATCATTGAATTGTCATTATTTACAAAAAATGTTGGAAAATCATTTTGACTTCGATTTTTTATGATACTATTGAGCACTCCCCAGGTCCCCTTAATATTATTTTTATGTTTTAGCAGCAGTTGATCACAATAGTCTTTTTTGTGCAATCTCATAATAGATGTCAATTTGTTTTTATATTTTTTGTACTTGTCTTCCTTATCCTTTGTTCTCTGTGTGATAAATTCCCTGTAGAGCTTATTTTTCTTTTTACAAGCTTTTTCCAACCCTTCTGTGAACCACGGTTTTCCCTGCTTTTTTGGATTTGGTCTATATTCTTTCAATGGGCAATGGCGGTCATAAAAAAACAAAAATGTATCCAAAAAAGCGTCATATGATTGATTGGTATCTTCCACATAAACTTCTTGCCAGTCATGATTTACAAGATCTTTCTTGAGTGCCATGATTGCCTTCTGGCGATTTTGTTCTAACAAAATTACTAGTCTGTGTATTTGTTCCTACGTTTTCCTTTTTCTCCATTCTTAACACAGCAAAGACAGGCAGATGATCACTTACATCAGTCAGTATTAACCCACTAACTATTCTCACATCGATTACATTAGTAAAAATATTATCAATCAGTGTTGCAGCATCTTTGGTTATTCTGCTCGGATTTACAATTAATGGATGGAAACTCAAACTAAACATAACATTAACAAACTCTGCGGTTTTCATATGATCATTAGATTTTAATAAATCAATGCTGAAGTCACCACAAACCAAAATAGTCTTATCATTATGATTTTCATATAATCCATAAATCTTCTTTTTAAATTGATCAATACATGACCCTGGTGCTCTATAGATGCAACTAATTAATATGTTTTTGGATCTTTCAACCTCAATTTCAATGGTTATACATTCCATCAAATTATCAATAGCCATGGTCATACCCCTAATAACTTTACATTTAAAAGCAGACATCATGAACAGTGCCACGCCCCCTCCCCTTCTATTGCCCCTGTTTTGCCAATACATTTCATATCCCTCTAATCCATCCTGTAGATCTTTTTCATCACTCAACCAAGTCTCTGAAATTGCTATTATAATAAACTTGTGTTGAAGCTGTTGAAGGTAATCTTTAATTTTGGTGAGATTACTGTAGAGACTCCTACTATTAAAATGAATCACTGAGAACCCCTCCATCTTCATACTGGAATTAAACTTTTCTTCAACTAGCTGGTTGTTTGTTATTTGGACATCTCTGTTTGTAGAGTGTTTGCAGAACCTTTATTTGTGTGCAATGAACTGAAATTCATGACCAAAAAATAATCATTTTAAGGTTTTTGTCAGGCTTTAATATGTGTTATGGGATTGAGGTCAGAACAGAAAGTCACCTCTCCACTTTTATGGAAAGACTTGTAATGTTTTCTGAGCTGACACAAAAGCCATTTTATTGATCAGAATGTTGGTGTAAGTATCAACAGGTCTTATTCTGGTCACCTGCTGGTCAGATTCAGTGGGATCTCCTGCAGCCAGAAGGAAGGATAAACGGCATTATTGCTTGTCATAGTCAACGTAGAGTGGATATTCCAGAGTAATTGTTCAGAATGCAGACATGGAAGATGCAGCATTGATTCATCTCAAGGAGTCAACAACCTTTTTGTGACAGGCAAAGAGGTAAAACTTTTTTTATACAATCTCTTAAACTGAGCAAAATTTATTGGACCTCTGCAAAGACAGGCTTGCATAAATAACCTGGGTTTTATCAACACTCTGAGCTAATATTTAAATCTTATTTTGATTTCAAAAAATGAATGAAGATTGGACATCAGAATTTGAGCCTTCTGAGTGACTGTGAGTGCACACTCAGTTTGAACTCAAGGTTTATCATCTATCATTAACCATCTGACTATGTAATGTTAACCAGTGTACAGGACTTTTCTTGTTCTGTGTCTTACTATTGAAAGGTTGTGTTGATGTTTTGTCATTTGAGGCATATGGAGTAAAAACTTGCTAACTGTGTCCATATTATACAATATATTCAACTAACAACCTGCAAGTGTTTTTTTTTCTAAATTCTAAGAGATATCAGCAGTGTACCACAATGCACAGATTCTAGTGCCAGTTTCAGTCTTTAGTCACATCCAGGGGTCTATCTGTTTTGACTCTGCTGTGCTGAGCATTGAAGTCACAATCCTGTGTGCAGGTGTTCAGTCTACGGATTCTTTATTACACTAAAAAAGGAGAGAATGTGGTTTGCAAAGTTACTGTAATGGTGCGTATCTGACCAACAGTCACTGTCACCTGCCGGTTTTCACTTCCTTTGCATTTTGTGGGTGAGACTGTCTGCTGTGCTGCATCTGTGCTGTCATAACCCCTGAGAACATTAGTTTGTTGCTGTGTACAAGTCTTTCACAGGCTTAGTTTCAGTAACTTTGCTGTATGGTTTCATTCATTTTATACTGGAAGTAAGTACAAATTGTGAAATTGGAGTTTAATTGCAGTCTCTGCTGTCAGAACAAAGAAAATGCTGAAATAAAGTTGCTAAACACATTTCATCTGTGTTTTCTTAAGTTTTATCTTAACAGGAAATGGCAGTGTGAAGGGACAGCATTACATGAATACATGCGGTTTAAGTTAGTTTATACTTTTCAGAAGGAGTTATTTACTTTTTTACTTACATTTGTTGGATAGCTATAGCCAGTAGAATAGAATAGAATAGAATAGAATAGAATAGAATAGAATAGAATAGAATAGAATAGAATAGAATAGAATAGAATAGAATAATACTTTATTGCTCCTTTGCAAAATTACTTTGTTAGTAGTAATTGTCAGTAGATTCATAGATTAAACTTTTCAGATTAAATTATGTCAGAAGCGCATGATAAACTTAATGGCTCCATACCTTCGGGGTTTGTGACTTCTTATCTGTAGCTCCATGAGATTCCCCCTACAAAATATTCAGAATAAAACACAATAGCTTGTCACAACCAATGTATTACTTGGACATTTTGAGTGTATTTATAAACCTAGCTCCACCTTATCCAGTTACAACAGTAATATGCTGCATATTCAATGCCCAATGTAATAGCAATGCACAATGAGTTCTTTGATCTTTTAAGCACATTTTACTGTTTACATTTTTAGAGTCATACTTTTACTTGCTGTGAGTAAAATATCTGAGACCTTCTTCCACCTCTGTTCTACCACTCAGACATAAGAAATAAATGCAGCGAACTTCCCAGCTGAACAGCAAAGACACGCGTCACTATGAGACTGTTTGAATGTTTTTATTCCAAAAAGAAGTCTGTGTGTCTATAGGTTTGAACAATAGGGCAATTGCACTTTCATCCCAACTCCTCCCATCGTCCCCCCTTCACCCACAAGCACACTATAGAACCTCTTTCTCTTCAATAGGAATAACAATTTAATCATAATATTCAATTTTAATAATCCATTTAGCACTAGTATAGAAATATGAAAAAAATACCAAAGAAAATAACATAAAAGTAGACAAATGCTTGTTTTGTGGAGTGACTGTTCAAACACCCCATTTGTTTGTTTTGTGACCCTCCCTCCGCTCTTAAACTCACATTCAGAATGTTTTGGCTGTGTAGGGTTTGCACCCTCCTCTTGCTTGTCCACTCAATGCTGCGCCACTCATAAATGCTTCCAGCTGACGGTTCAAAGCTGCCAATAACCACTTGATGACTATATGGTGCTGTCACATATCAAGTTTTGAAAATTTGTAAGAACCAAAGAGGACCTTAAACTAACTCTAAAGACAGATCTGAAAACAGTGGGTGTACAGTTTAGGGAGGAATCAGAGACGAAGATGTTGTGGGTGAGTATGTTTTTGTTTGTGTGCGTACTGTGACAACTTGAGGAAAAGGTTGGCTCATGTTGCTTTGTCAGCATTCTGGACACAAAGGCAGAAGTACACAAAGAGAAACATCAAATCAGGCCTGTGTCTGCTTTCAGCAGTCATTCAGAGACACAGCATATGTGCAAACATTGTTATCATTTTCTGGAACACAACATTGTCAACACATTTGCTTTACTGCAAACTGCATAATTTTATACAGCAATACAATGCTACCCTAAACAACAATGTCTGCATTTTTCAGAGATTTGCAAAGGGTGAACTGGTGGTTTTGCTTGTTGTCTCCCTGTTTTATTACTGGATATGGATGAGTGGGAAGCCGGTGAGAGATCCTGCCCTTGTTGTGGCACTAGCAACTCCTGCTGCTTTTTACGATCTGAGATGATAGCGGGACGCTGCTCAGTTAGAGGTTAAAACAGCTGGAAGCTTCATGCATATTGGAGAAAAAGCTAAGCTTTGAGGTTTTCGTAGACAAGGGTTGTATGCACATTTGTATATTAAAAAACTGATATGACATTAAAAAAAAGTTAGCTATGCTGTCAGAAAGGAGGTAACAGTGGCTCTCGGGAATCAGCTGTTGTAGCTTTACATTCATAGAAGAGTGCAACTATTTTGTTCTGGGATGCAAGCAAAAATCTGTGACTAAGTATTTGCATTACTTGCATTGGTGTGCCTGACATTTAGCAGGTTTGTTCTTGTGTTGTTTTCATTTCCCACCCGTATTCTGCATTACATTGCAGACTGGCAATGTAATGCAGAATACGGGTGGGAACTTCTTCTGCAAGTTCTGCATGATTCCTCTGCTGCTCTCTGCTGCTACATTAAACTGTACTATTGTGTCCTCACAGGTCACTCGCAGGTGTTATTATAATCTGTGGCTAGTCCGTAGGATTGAGTTACCGCAGTTTGGGGTTGTATTTTAGCTTCATGATAAATTGTATAAAAGCTGAGCACTGCATATATTAGTGACATTTGTTCATGCTGGTTAAGTCATATTATTTTCATTGGTTTGGTTTCTTTCTTTCTTTCTTTTTAAATCTATTTTAGACATAATAGTGGAATATAGGGACTTTTGTTCATGTCTTTCAAGGATGTAGCTGATATGCTGTTTTGGAACTAACATGTTTGCATTAAAAGTCATACAAACAAAATAGTAGATGAACTGTTTAACAGATACATTTGCTTCTATGGCAGCATATTAAATTCTGTGTGTACTTGATGACAGAAACCGAAGTAGAAATTATGCTTTACTAGCCAAATGTGCTGAGTGCCTGTCATGATTTCATGTAAGTCATCAGAATACACTTCATTGTTTTACTACGGATAGAGAACAAATCTGATCTGTTTTATTTGACATCTTCAACTGCAACAAGGTGAGCAGAGAGACTGCATTTGGGTGAATAAGACTGAGCTGCCCACATGGTAAATTATGTATTTAGTGGATGTGGTTTTTAACATTTGTTGACAGTTAGAAAGATATATAAATATATAAGCCTGTTTCCCTCTAAACATGTTGGCTTCAACTGTGAATGAGCACCCAGATCACTTTTCCATAAAAGTCACGGTGGAAATCGTACTACGTTAGACCTACAAATACGTACACATAATTTTCAACACAGCACCAGTGTGGACGGCTTGAAGTCACAAGATTGCACAATGTACTGACATTGGAGCTTTTCACATGGCAAATATTATGCATGTACCATGGCTCTCTTCTTCACTGTTGTGGGTATGCCTGCTGGATAAATGCTGAATAAATCATGATGTGAAGTGCACACAATTTTAATTTTAAAGTAGCAAAAACAAACAAATCCACCAGCATTCCCTTCAAGGAACCTTGTTTACACAGTTTAGATTCTGCACTGTTTAGCAACAGTTTCATACAACTACAGGGCTTTAACATTAACAAGATAATTAAAGATGAGATTCTCTTCTCAGCCATGATAAAAAAACAAAACAAACAAAAAAAAAACATGTTTTTCTTTGAAATCTATTTATCGGCATGTTTGACTGTGTTCAACCCTCTCCTAAATGAGTTCCCAGCCACTGAGGGGAGTAATTAGGCGATCAAAAGCTTGAGACAGTATTGACAAGGCTATGTTGAGTCTATGATTCTGGCAGGAGTCGCGACTGTGGATGGCCAAGTCAGTCTGCTGAACAGAGAGAAGGGAAGAAGCGGCAGCTAAAGCCTGCTGGCACATTAACAAGCTCCTTAAAAGATGCCCAGAATTAACAGATCAGGACAGATCTAATAATGGAAGTAGTTCAGCGAGGGATTTCTCATTCCAATTCACTAGTGTCCTTTTCCCTTTCTGGCTCTCTCTATCTCCTCTCTTTCAGTTATTCTCTACCTTGTCGGTCTTGGCTTGCCCAGTCTCTCTATCTCATCTATGGTGTCTGAACAGAGGTGAAAAAGAAGTGAAGTCTTGGCAAGCATTACCCAGGATAAAGACACACTAATTCCACATTTCAAAACCTCTTGCTCATGCTCTTTCTCATTTTTTGTGGCTGTCTGATTACACTGGTAGAAGGGTACTGATGCTAAGTACATCATTTCCCTAATCTGAGCAGTTAGAGACAGACTTACATGAAGCACAAATTTTGCACGTGTGTACACCCATGCACGCACAGACACACACACAGAGTAAAGAAAGACAGGCAAACTGTTTTCTCTGCTACTGTTTGCATTATGTTCTTTTGAAGTCATTTTATCTACCTTCCTTGAAGTCATCCAAAAAGCAGCTATGGGGCACAGGGAGGGACACAAAACTCTTGACACAATTAGCCGTTGTCAAGTTTCTTAGCATGTTAAAATCCACCATATTGTCACACATAGTCTGTATTTGTTACTCCCACTTAGGACAATGGTAACAAAATAAAGACAACAAAAGAAAAAAAACAACAGCAAATTATTCTCTGAAGTCTTTTAGTTGCTGTTTTAAATCACATACGTATACAGTATGTCATTCAGCAGGGCTTCGTTTTACTGAAGGGCTAGTTAGCTTCCAGGGAAGTGTCTGTGGAAGAAAACCAGCACTCACATCCTTAAATGTGAGATGAGAGGGGAGTAAGGAGGCAAAAAGAGGCCAATGGAAACCATCATCTGGTCATGTGCATTTCCTCTCAGATTTGTCCAAACTGAGATGTTCATCACAACTGATTACAGAAGACCACCTTATAGCCAGTTCTACAGCTATAAGCCTCAAGCTCAACATGAGAATGTGTTAGTTATCCTCATTCAGCTCTCTTTGTAAGGTCATTTCATCTTCTGCGAGCTGGCCTTGATGACTTCAAATCCTTTCTCTTCCCCTTCTCTCCCTCATCTCCCACTTTTTTTTTGTTCTGAGATGAATTTCACCTGTGGAAATGGTGTTTCTCTAAGCAGCAGAAATGTCTTTCACTAACATCACAGGCTCCCTGCAGTCCTCTCATCTACCCTCATCTGACTCTGGGCTCAGTCCTGGTCTCCCAGTAGGTCTGTGGTGTTGCTGCTCTGTGAAGGTGGAATGGGTCGAGGAGTGTGAGGTGGTGGACTCTGATTTAGTCGTCTTGGGCTGGGTGCCCCTCCACCCTCACTGTCTGTGTTGGACGAGGACGGGGGCGGAGGTGGAGGTAGCCGAGGCAGAGGGGCAGATGAAGGTGGTATTCTTGTTGATGTCGATCCTATACTGCTGCCTGATCTTAGGCTCTGTATCCTTCGGCACTCCTGGCAGATCCTCACGTGGGTGCAGCTGCGAGCAGGCAGCATCACAGGCGTGGGGGCAGGTGGAGGTGGGGTGGTGTTGGCACCCAGTGGATCATCTAGAATCCGCTGAGGACCAGGGCCCAGATCTGGCGGTCCTGTCCCACCTGCTCCACTTCCAGCTCCACCTGTCAGGGGGCCAGCTCCGCTATACAGCTTGCCGTTGCTGAGCCGCATCTCCCGGACAAGGCGCAGGGGCCGAGGGGCCCCCAGAGCAATGCGGGTGGGGTGGCGCAAGGCTGCTGAGCTGCTCAGGGGCCGACGGCGGCGCATACGGGAGCTCTTTTTACAGGAGACGGCGTTTCGGAACTCTGTGATCATCTCCTGACAGACAGACACCTGGAGGAAAAAAGGAAGGAGGGAGGAAAGAAGGAAAGACAGAAGGGAAGGAAAAGGGAAGGAGGCCGAAGTAGGGGTGGGAGTGCCACAGACACAAAGTATGCAGGCAGCAGAACAAGACAGTGGTAAGGCAGTACATAAATAACAGAGCAGAGGGAAAATAACGTAAGGAAAAACAAAAACAAACAAACAAAAAAAACAAGGCGGCAACGAGGCAGGAAGAACAGACACAGTAGGCATGGTGAACAAAAAAGTTGCAGCAGAAGCGAGGGCACAGAGATTAACAAATGGATTGATGGTTTTTAAAACAGAAATGAAGAGGTGATGGGAAGGATGTGGAGATGGATAGAGATGGGAGAATATCCAAGGAGCAGAGAGAGTTATTACAATCCAAACACACAGAACACCAAAATGTTGCTTAGTTTATGAGCACTTCATTACAACACTATGAACAGACAGGCAGGCTTGCAAACTTAAGCGCACATATACAAAAGCATTCACTCATACGGCAACTGTGCAATCCTCTTAGACACACACTCTAAGGCACACTTCTACATCAGTAAATGTTTTTCATCATTCCAACAGCAATGACTACTGTAATTTTCACACATGACAAACAAAATGCATTGACATGTCCACTACAGACGAACATTCTCATTGAAATCATGATAAAAAGTTATGTGCTCACATAAACAGAAACAGTACTCATTATTGGAAAACAGACACTGATGGCCGAATGACAGGAGGTGTGTGTGTTTGAGAGAGAGATAGAGGGAGACGCACAGTGAAATGGGTGAGAAGTAATCCAACAATGGAAACGAAGAATACCAGCGTACATGTGAGGCATGTAAAAGAAGATACATCATGACATTTAATGCCAGAGAATTAGGATCACACTACTTGTTTATGCAAGCAAATATTGGCATTTCTCAATATTGCTTCTTCGTACTATCATGTTTAGCTCACAAACACTTATTGCCATACTGTTAAACACCAAACACTAAAAGGGCACGATGACATCAAAACAGGCAGAACATGCACTGAAATTCTCAATTTCTTTTATAATTTTTGAACACTGCAGTTCAGAGCCGCATACTTCAACATTCCTCTCATCTCACATGCACATAACACGTTGAATCTCAAATGTTACAGCACACACAAACATGTACAAATGGAAGCAAAGGCTGAAAAAGAAATCTACCCATTCTCACACACACAAACACACACACTACATAATCAAAAGGGCTGGCAGGATGCCATGGGAACCTACTGGGGAGTGTCTGTGGGGTCGGCGAGGGCAGGTATGGGGGCATACCTCATCGGTCTCTGCCGAGCGGCGTGTGGACCACACAAATTCCATAATGGCCACAAACACGGCAATAATGAGGCCACAGATTAGAACCACAAAGATGCCCCCAATGTTCTCCATGCCCAGACCTGAGACAGGGCCACAGGAGACAAACATTAGTGCATACATGCAAAAACACATCAACAGTAGTATCAGTTGTCAAAATAGTTTGGGCTGTCTTGGAGTACAACATAGTCTGTAGAAATAGTGGAAAAGCCTGACAGTGAAGTCAGTTTTGTTTACATGAACCAACATCACAAATCAATAGGTTGCTTTAGAAACCGCTGCACATACATCAACGATACAATCGGGACGATAAAACTGCAAACTGTAATCATATATAATCAGAACACATACACACCAATCAGGCATAGCATTATGAACACTAACAGGTGAAGTGAATAACACCGATCATCTCTTCATCATGGCACCTGTTAGTGAGTTGGATATATTAGGCAACAAGTGAACCTTTTGTCCTCAAAGTTGTGGTTGTCTGTAGTGGTCAGGATCTATCAAAAGTGGTCAAAGGAATGAACAGTGGTGATCTGGCCACAGGGTCATGAGCAGCCAAGGCTCATTAATGTATGTAGGGAGCGAAGGCTGGCATGTGTGGTCTGATCCAACAGACGAGCTACTGTTGCACAAATTACTGAAGAAGTTAATGCTGGTTCTGATAGAAAGGTGTCAGAATACAGTACATCACAGTTTGTGGTCAGGGTGTTCATGCTGACTCCTCTGCACCACTGAAAGAACCAACAATGGGAAAGTGAACATCAGAACTGGACCACACAGCAATGGAAGAAGGTGGCCTGGTCTGATGAATCACGTGTTCTTTTTCATCACATTGATAGTCGCTTATCTGGGGAACACATGGCACCAGGATGCACTATGGGAAGAAGGAAAGCCGGCGGAGGCAGTGTGATGCTTTGGGCAATGTTCTGCTGGTAAACCTTGGGTCCTGCCATCTATGTGGATGCTTCTTTGACACATACCACCTACCTAAGTAGTGTTGCATACCATGTAGACACTTTCATGGAAACAGTATTCCCTGATGGCTGTGGCCTCTTTCAGCAGGATAATGAGCCATGACACAAAGCAAAAACGGTTCAGGTATGGTTTGAGGAGCACACAACGAGTTTGAGGTGCTGACTTGGCCTCCAAATTCCCCAGATCTCAATGGAGCATCTGTAGGATTTGCTGGACAAACAAGTCAAATCCGTGGAGGCGTCACCTGGTCACTTCCAAGACTTAAAGGATCTGCTGCTGACACCTTGGTGCCAGATACCACAGCACACCTTCAGAGTCTAGTGGAGTCCATGCCTCAACAGGTCAGGGCTGGTTTGGCAGCAAAAGAGGGACTAAGACAATATTAGGCAGGTGGTCATAATGTTATGCCTGATCGGTGTGAAATTATAGGCACTGGCATCCACTTTGGAAGTAATGACAGCCACATTTTATTACCAGGCTGTCTATTGCCTGTTTCCATTCACCTGGTGAGCCCTAGTACCCATACTACTATACTATTTAGTATGACAGAAAAAAATGTAGCATGTCCCACTACATTCAGACGCATTTTGCAATATGCAAGCTACATGTCTTTCTGACCATTCTGAGCCGCAATCCTCCGAACAGCTGAAGATCCATCACATATGTCATTGTGCTTCATGCGGGTATAAACACGTTGAGCCACTGAGAGAGCACTCACTGATTACAGTTCATTTGACAGATGAGCGTTCTCTGCAAGGACGACACATTCAAGTGTGCTAAGCTAGTCAGGCTCTAGCTCTGTATCGGTTGAACATTTATCAGTTGGTATCTCATCTAACTCTCTACAAGAAAATAACTCTGTTGAATAAAATGTTGAACTATTCCCTCTTGTACTTACTCAAGTGACATTTTTGTGATCTTTGGAAACATTTTTGTGATCTATGGAAAATATAGGACTTAAGTTTTTTAAGCTTGACCCACACTGGGAACTAGAAGTCTAGACATCTCTGTCTCTGCAGCTTTACTTTTGACTTTTTTTTTGAAGTGCCCCTTGTAAGTACAGCAACTGTACTTAACTGCAATATTACATTGCTACAGTGCTCTTTTCACTTAATTTAAATAATCATGATGTTAAAATGTCTGAGATAAACTGTACGGATAAAGATTAACAATACAAAAACGTCTGGCATGAACAATTTTGTTGTCAATCATTTTCATCTGGCAGCAGTAGCATGAACAAAGATGCATTTTCAGTGTCAATGTGATTCATAAAGTTGCAGACACATTCTCTCCAAAAAAAAACTGGTATTACACACGCCTAAGACAACCAGAAGACATTTGGGAAAATAAACTGTGCAAAGCACCCTCCACAAGGACATTAGTTAGGCATTAGCCATCAGCTGGACTGTAGCAAAGAGGGAGGAGGCTATTTCTTGGGACATTAGAGAGAAGGAGGGAGAGGACACAGACATCTGCAGTCAACTCACCCTTGGCACGGTGGTCCTCTTCTTTAGGACACTGGCCTCCCTCCCACCACCTCCTCTTCAGTATCTCCAGCCTGTTATTCTCCTGCAGCTGGAGGATGGCCAGTGTGATCTCATCTCTAAACGGAGATCCTGGAAAACAACAGGAAAGCAGTATAAGAGCATGGTAGACAAGGACCAGAACAAGAGTCCAGACAAGACAGGAGTTATTTCAGATGAGGGGGAAAAGATGAAAAGAGAAACCATGAGAGAGAAGGCTATGGAGTAAAACAGAAAGAACTGCTGCTGCAGCTTTGAGATGGCTCCAAGTGCTCTTATGGTGAGCATAAAAAGAGGATTAGTGAGAGATAAACAGTGAGATTACAACCAGGCAGAGAGAGTGGTACAGCTGCTGGCCAGACAGCATATGTTATGAGCTCAGTGAACAGCATATATAGAAAGAAAACAGTGTCTACAAGAAAACGGCCTCTTCGAAAAGTGTTGACAGTTCAATGGATCATCATGAGTATTGACTAAATGAATGCGTTTTTGAGTAAACCTATGAAAAGATTGCAAACATCAGCATAAGCATGAATAATAGCTTTGTCAAAATCAAAACAGAAGGAAACAGCTCCCTTAGCTCATTCCAAACTGCAAATAATAAATGTACCTACCATGGCATCTAAAAGTCAATATTTAAAACATACCTCAAAAATCAAACAGAAATGTAATAACAGTGAATTCTGCTTATTGTAGTGCATACCTCCATTTACAGCGCGATATAATTTTACCTTAGAGAACGACTAGCTGCCTATTGCCAGTTTGCATGTGTCTTCATGCTAAACTAAGGTATTCTCTGGGCTGGAGCTTCATATTTACTGAACAAACTTCAGAGATATCAATCATCTAACTCTCAGGAAGAAGGCAATCAAATGCATTTCCCTAAATGACTAATTAACTTGTCTAGGGCCTGAAATGTTTGCATACCTAGAGGTAGTGTTTTTTTTTTTTTTTGTTTTGTTTTTTTTTTTACAATCTATGAATGTCTCTTCATATGATCTCCCAAGACCTGTTTTTTCCCTACTGTCTGTCGCTCCTTTATTCCTGTATCTGCTCTCTGTGCTAATGTATGTAACTCTTCTTTTATCTTTCCATTCCTCCACACTCGTGGTTGATAACAAAAAGTCTAACCATGACTAAACTCTTCACAGTAATCCTGTGACATCTCCTCTATGAACAAAAGAAAAATGAAGCTTCACTACAGGTGGCCATGTTTGGAAAAGAGATTATTTACATGTTCATTACTTGCATGTGAAATACTAATCTCACAGAAAAAAAATCAACTTAGATCTCAGATGTAATCAGTTTCACATCTAACTTAGCTCCCTTCACTCATGTTTAAACACTGCATTCTGTCGGGCATGCTCAGTTACAGTATGCCACTTTCATGCCAGAACTTTGTACTGTGAAGGTTCACCAGTCCTAAAACCCACTCTAGTCTTCAAACAGGTCACTGGGGCTACAGGTGACCTCCTTCACTCTCAACTGCTAATAGCTCCTAGACTAATGACTGTACACTTGACTATTTTGGGATATTTCAAGATTCAGTCTTGAGCTTAAATGTTATTTAAAATACCCTGTAAGAGCTTTTTTTTTGTTTTAACTGTCTAAACATATTATATAACAGGCCAAAGACAGTATATTTATATACCTGCTATTGCACTGAAATCACCATCTTAATTTTCCTTTTATTTATGTTACCTCTTTAGTTACATGGAATACAAATTCATGCTCTGAATGTGAATTTCTTGTTTACAGCCATGTCATTGTTTAGTACTATTCCAATATCAAAAGATCAATTTGTAAACAAGAGGTGTTACTGTACATATGATAAGTTTCTGTTTAGAGTTCAATTCCTGGCACGGTTGCGATATTAAAGCTTCCGAACCACAAACATATCACAGCAAAGTGGCTCTAATGATTGTTTTTATTGTTGATTAATTTGACAATCATTTTCTCAATTTATCGATTAGTTGTTTGGTCCGTAAACTGTCCGAAAATGAGGGAAAATGTTGATCAGTGTATCCACAAGCTCAAGATGAAATCATTTAATGTCTGGTTTTGTCAACAACTCAAAGATTTACTTTCATAAAGGGGTAAAGAAATCAGAAAATATGCACACTTAAGAAGATGTAACCCGAAAATTTTCCTTTAAAAAATACTTACTGAATTGATTATCAACAAAGTGGGTGAGTAACTGAATAGTTGACAAATAACTGATTAACCGTTGCACCTCTACTGCAAACTAAATCCTTCAAGACAATGGTTCTAGTGACCAGGCCTCCACCAAGGGTCTGCAAGATCTAAAGGATTATGAGATGATTACCAATGTAGGAAATGGAATAAATCAAATCTACTCTGTGATTCACTCTTTTTCTCTTTACTTGAGCGTCAAAGATATATGGCTACAGGTCTGATGACTCAAACACAAAGTCAATCCTCGACCTCTGGCCTAAGGTAGTCTGGAATAAAGCACATTTATGAGCCACCTTCTGCTTGAGCATGGTGTTCATCACGGCCAATGCAGCCTGTCCTGCCCCTAAAGTCAGTCTGCAACGTAGTGGTGGACCCACTGAGCGGTGTCTCTTTTCAACATCTGTTCATAGGCAGAGTGAAAGATTCAGATTACACTTGCGGTGGACCATTCCTTTTTAATTTGTTTGCTTTTAACTGATATGTTTTGTTTCAGTCTGTTTATTTTGAAAACACAGTGGCAAATGTGACGAAGCACAATATTTCTATAGTGAGTGTCGTATTTATTGTGACTGATTCTTGTGATTGCTTCATAGGGAATGTAACATGTTTAAGTAATGATGAGAATTTAAATTAATGGACTGAACTGATGAATCTCAGTTTGCATAATTTTTGTGATATAATTTCCTCCTACAAGTTTATGAAATCTACATTGTTCCACATTTTTAGGTTGTTACATGGCAGTTAATACATTATTAGTTTCTAGATGAACTTTGCAACGTTTGCTTTTGGTAAATCATATCTTAGTATTATTACCCAGTGGCATGCCAATGCCGTAGCCCTTGGTGTCCAGCAGACCTCCTATCTTTGTGAGATTACAGTTGAGGCCGCGATGGTACTCGTTCATAGTACTCTCCATCAGGAAGGCATACTTGGAGTTGAGCACGCGGGCGATGCCCTCCTCTGTGCTTTTCACAAATACACTAGGCTGCTTGGAGTTCATGTAGTTCCACATCCGCTGGTACGTCTGGTACCGTGAGTTCTGTAGAGCAATGGGAACAAAAATGAGAATTTAGAAGTGACTGCAGGTGGGTGTATGAGCTTCCCTATGTGCATTACATCTGTCTTTGAATAAGAAGGAAAAGATGAAAAGGGAACAAAGGACAGAGGGAACCACATACAAAGCAAAATAGATGCTTTCTAGATTAACAAGAAGGGAAGTACGCATGAAACTGAAAATCTAGTGTGAACAGTAACTAGCAGAGGAAAACATCAATGGCAAACAGAGGGGGGAAAACAGGAGGAGAGCAGAGTGAAATAAAAGCAAGGTGAAACAAGATAACAGATTATTTGTTCATAGTGTAGCTAATGCATCATCTACATGATACAGATTGAGGTAAATCAGCACACAGGAGGTGGTTTAGCGCTTAACAAAATATGGCAAGCTCCAAAACAGGATTAAGTGTTTAAGCATACAATTACATCTTGTATCTCTGTGTATGACAGAAAAAAAGGAAAAAATGAGAGAGGGTTGCATCTGTGTGTAATAATGTGGGTGTGTTTTGAGTGTGTTCTGTGTGTGGATTAGACATTGAGCAGGGTAATGTACTATAGCAAGGAAAGTGGCTTATGTAGGCAAACAGACCAGTCTTTCTTATATCCTCAATATGGACAAATACTAGAGGATGAGAAATACACTCACAAACTGGCATGTAGCCATTTCCCATCGATACACACAAATAAATTCATTCTAAATGCTCAGCTATACACACTCCCACATGCCAACACACACACACACACACACACACACACACACACACACACACACACACACACACACATTATGACAAGCACAGATGCTAGCACAGATGCCGGAAGCGTTTTTATAAGCAAACACAGGCCGTCAGCCACTTAACACAAACAGCCATAAAGAAAACAACAGAGAAACTCAGAGATATAGCAGCAAATATGAGGACAATAATTTACCCTATTTACAGCAACGAAGCCAGAAACACTGCACTAAGTAATATACACTGTAAGCACAAAAGCTTTATGAATAGCTATTTCCTCAGTTGCAATGAAGGTTATTCAGGAAATCAGGAACCCAGCACAAAGAACAATTAAACATGATTGCAAAATAAAACACACATAATTATTCACGAATCCAAAACACAAAGACAACCAGAGACGCAGCTGCAGTGGTGAGCCATACCATGAAGAAAGTCATGGTGCTCCCTCCATGGATGGTGCCATATTCAATGTTGGTCTGGTCAGCCAAATCATCTGGAGACTCGATTGGAGCCTCCATCCTCTGGACGGTCAGGAAGGCTGCCAGGTTGGCCGTGTAGGAGGAGATGATGATCAGGGTGAACGCCCACCTATGAGGAGGAGACAAGGGAAAGAGATCGAGTACTTTAAGTGTGGAAATATAGATTAAAATTCCTGTCGTGTATCCAGAATTCATAGATCACAAAATGCATCCATTCAAATAAACAGCAAATTAGTAATCTACATTTTGAGCTGATCCAGCAGAAGAAAAACTTGACAATTCAACATATCGTTCCACATTGAAAATCATATAAAATTCAGTATTTCCACAAAGCAGCCACCTTACAGATCTGCAAAGAATGAGACAGAAACAGTAAAGCAATACTTCTCAAATTCTTACATGCAGGGTTAATATTGCCAGGCAATCAAAAATACTCCCCACCCAAAACCTCGCAGATGGGACTCTAAAAATTTTATTCAAGACAAACATCCTGTACTCACTATACTTATTAATAGCCCTTATCTTGCTCAACTCAATGTATTATGCTTTTCCTGTCCTCCTCTACTCTGTATCGCCTTAGCTCTTAGCGATCATTGTTTCCTGTGCAGCAAGAATCTCTTTCAGAGTTACTCTGTTGCCACCAAAGTATTATCAGGCTAGTGTTCCTGTAGGGTTAACAGTTTTTCAGTGTTTGCAAAAAAAAAAATAAAATAGTGCTCAGGGATTTTAAATTGTGAATCTGGCATCGGCTGTATGTCTAAAATTTACTATATAAATGATATTACCTTACATAACAAATATGCTTTAAAAAAAGCATACATGCAAATAAAGATGCAGTTTTTTTGTTTTTTAGCTAAGTAACCAGTGAATACACTTTAAATTATCTACATAAAGGTAACTGAGCTTTTGCAGATATGCTCCTTAAAATCTGGTTTACCATGAGTTTAACTATATATTGACAAGATGGTTGAATATAATTAAATCTGGTGTGAAGACTCATATATATTACTTGGACCTCTAGTACCTCTGGTTATAATCTTTAAAGTCACATATAATTTAACTGTTTTCAATCCATCTGATATTATTATTATGGTACAGTTTCATTACTACTGTATTAATCTTTTATCTTTGCTGTTACTACCATTTGGCACTCATTGTTTTGTGCTTCTCTTTGGCCTCCATGCCATACAAATGCAGTTCTAATTATAATTATTATTATGTATCATATAGTAACATTTTAATTATGTGAAGCAGTACAAATTTCCAAATTATAAACAGAGAACAGAAAACCAAATAATCCAAAGATGAAGTAGTTGCTGCCAGACTGTGGAGGAGAGGAGCTTTGATTTGTGCATACTTTCCATCAAAAAAGCCTAAACACAGTAGGAAGTTCTCATTTCTCCAGGTATCACGTGCAATGTTCACAGACTGTGTTTGACACACCTCAGGAAGAACAGCTGCTACGGTGCTACAGAGTAATCTGTTACAAGCTGGTATTTCCTTTTGTGTCTTTTTTTGTTTGTGTTTTTAAGGGGAAATGCATCTGGCGGTGTAGTAGATTGGCACGGCCCTATTGCAATATCAACAGTTTGCACAGTCCAATAGTCGCACTACAGACGTGGAAGGCATGAACTGGATATAACTTACCACACCCCACTAACACATCTGGTGGACAAGGCTCTGGGCATTATCTCTGATCCCTGCTGCATGAAGCCACCCACAGGAAACCAAAGGCTATTTCCCAGAGTGTACTGGTTCTCCAGCATGTCTCTACGCTCTCGCAGGCATGGGTGAGGGTTGTACCACTCATAGGGGCTTAACCTGGTGGGGTAACACAAGTACAGTAAAACAATCTCAGGGACAAACTGCCGTACAGTTATGCATCCCTGTTATATCATTCAAGTCATCATCTATCAGACATTTGACCCCTATCAAACTGTCTGTAGGGGTTGTATAAAGTAAAAGATTTCATTATGTGACAGGTTACTCGTGTTCAACAAGATAAATGGCGATGGAGCTCAGATGTGAGCTGCAGACTATCAGTGCAACGTGTGATGTAATGTATTGACCTTGCAGCCAGGAAGAGCACACAGCTGACAGCCAGGTAGGCGAGCAACATGAAGAGCCAGACAGCTGGAGAGAAGGGATCGAGGAAGGAGAAGTAACCTGGCTTCCGACCCTGGTACAAAGAGAAAAGAAGAAAAGAAGGAGCACAGAGCTGGGGAAGCAGCGACAGATGGTAACTGCTGGACAGACATGAAGGTACACTGCGTTTGAAAAAAATAGTTCAGTCTCAGTTGCAAGGGTGCGTCCTATTTGCACCACAGGAGGGCAGTGTCTGACACTGCACTTAGAGATCATGTCTGCAGTGCTTTTATACATCAACGTTCCAATCCATAATCACTCTTTTCACAATTCTGCTGAAACACACTTAGCTTAGGCCCAAAGCCTTGTTAGAAATGTAAACCTACAGTTACAGAACACTGACATATGAAGAAATATAAGTAATGCCAAACAATCTGTGTGGCCTTCATGGATGCAGCATCCAGCATACGACACAAATACAAACATCAGCTTCGAAGATGAGATCAACTCTTATGCAATAAGCGGTCAGATCACTTAAGATTCATCTTTAAAAGTACAGGTTGCTGTCTCCTGCTAGCTTTAAAACAGTGAAGGCAAAATAAATTAAATCCAGCACAGAATCTGCAGTGAGTATCACCCGACAGTCCCAGACAACACCCTCACCAGCTGAACTCTGTACAAGATGCTGATCCCCAGGGTCATGAACGGCTTAGAGAAGTCAATAACTTTCTCTCTTTCTGATGTGATGGTGAAGCCTGCCACGGCCAGGTCTGCTTTCTGGAGGATTGACAAAGATAGATAGGTGGATGGACAGTAGAGGGGACAAGTGAGAGAGAGGAAGAGGTGTTGAAGGAGAGTCGGGGGGAGGGAAATAACAAGTGGTCAGGTAGCTGTGCACAAAAAGAAAGACACCTTCTGTTCACATAAAGTGTTGATTTCCCAGAAGAAAAAAAGGAAAATTTTGTACATGCACTTGAAAACGCGTTTGCAAAAACATACAGCAGTGCACTGTTTCTCACAGACACTACCCACCATCTAAACGAGACTAATTGCAAGCAAGCATTGGGTGACTGGTCTCTCCACCTGTATAAAACCTTGCAGGTCTCTGGTCGCTCTGCCTCCTCTCCATCTCTTCCATTAAAAGCTAATTGATGAACATGGGCTGCTAATTAGAGCTGAGTGATCAGGCATTAGGGAGGGCATGGAGGGAGAGGAAGCATGGAGAGCTGGGGGAGCACAAGTGTGGCAGGCCCCACACAGGGACCACAGTCTGATAATTGAAGTATACCGTATGGTAATTAAGCAGAGAGGGGCTCTCATTAGCCTGCTTCAACCAGAGTGTCTGGCAGAGGCACACTAGGCGAGGACACAGGGAGGAAGAAGGGGAGACAGGGTGGGGTAGGGCAGGTTACTGCGAGGAAAGATGGTGCAGGCAATTTCAGGCAATGCTACCACTCTCTTCTGGGGAATTATCAAGTCAGCTTTTGTCCTAGATAAGAGTCTTACTCCCCTCTGAGGGCAATTTCAGACATACGAATTTACAGCAGAGTTGTGGTTTGGGGCTACAGTACAAGTGTATGTAGGTGGGACTACATAGATTTGTGTTGGGTGTGAGCTTCTGTTTGTAGAGACACTAGTGTGTGAGACAGAGAGAAACAAGGAGAGGGAGAGTACTTACCCTGTTGATTAACTCTCCGACCATGCCAGTCCATGAGCCATTGGCCTCTGGAGCCCCATACAGCCCATCATCCACCAGCTTGATCTTGAAGGAGAATTTTAAGATGTCTGCAATCTCCCTTAGCATGTCAACACAGAAGCCCTCGTACTGGTCGTTGCCCTGGAAGTCTTGGTAGTTGTCTTTACGCATCACATATGGGTTCTCCTAAACACAGGGGGAATATATGAGGAGTCTCAATCCAAAACACAAGTACACAGTCTGAGCGATGGTTAACCGCATTAAAGGAAGATTTTGGTTTCACGACTATCTTTTTTGGATTTTGGCCAAGTTTCATGAGAAGAGATTTCATATCTATATATTAAATGTGAAGCCAAAACCATAAGATAATGGTGTTAGTTTAGCAAAAGGCCCTAAACAGGATGAATTGCTATCAGATTTAATAAAATTTTCCTCCAGTGTCTCTAAATGTCACTATTAAAATGTTTTATCTTGTTTGTTTTCTTGTAAACAGTGCAATATTTGTTTTTCACAACAAAGCAAAGAGCCATATTAACCAACATACCAAACTATTCCCTTAGGATATCCAACATAGTAGTAAGTTTCTATTAGCATGTCATTGGTAATTTAGTGAAAACAAGGAATTCTAATTTCTGTTTGGTCACTACTAACAAAAGGGACAATTCATCCAGATGCATCATGGGAATTGTAGTTTTCAGCTTCTTGGAGGGTGACCAGTACCACTGATTAAAAATGAGGATATCTTGGCCTCAGCAGAATCAATTTTAATCATTTTTATTGGCCTCATGTGAGTCTCATTAAGTTACGGATATCCAATGTTACATTTATTTTTTTTATTATTATAAATCGGATAGTGGATCCATGGTTTCAGATGTAGATGAGAGGGAGAAAAACATAGATTCAGTAATCACAGGCTGCCCACTGAAAAGCTGGCATCATAAGTCCAGAATTTTCCACCACACAAATAGATCTTGGGAGAAAACAACAAATACTCCTAATTGCAAACAAAGAAAAAAGATATGATATCCCTACATTGCTCTACCTTTTTTTTTTTTCAAATTCTCTTGTAAAAAGTTACACTGTTTAAAATATTTGTTGTCTTGCGATAATTAGTCTTTTTATTGGGAAAAAATGTATGGAATCAAAATGGAATTCTGCATTATAACATCAAAAGTAATGTCAATTCAGTTTTTTGTTGCTATTTTGAAAAGGAATGTCAGTGTGAAGATATATTATAGCAATAATATAAATCCTGTATGATAGAGCCGCATCATGGAAGACAACAGCTCCATACTAGCTAATAATATTAATAAATAATCCAATAATTTGTTATTTCCTAATCTTAGCTAGCTATTTCAATTATCCATTATGTTTAGCAAACAGTTGTATTTGTCTATTAATACTGTTGGGTAACCATTTAAACTGTTGGCCATATCTTTTCAACCAGTGTATTTACTTTTTCACTAATACCTGGGTCAGTCCGTGTCAGTTCAGACAGAATTCAGGAAATATACTGCTTCACTATCTGCAATTTTGCTTGAACTTATTTGTTATTGGGGACCCACAAGAAAAAAATCTTAACTGAATTTTTAGAATATTATATGTTTATGAATCTTTGTGTCTTACCTGGGAAGCCATTTTAAGCATCTCCAGATGTATAGCTCCCGCAAACACTAAATTAGGTGAGGATACACAAAATAGTATCCAAATGATGGAGCAGCTCTAGCAGAGGGCAGGTTTTTTAGTTATTGGGCCTTGAATGGAAAGAAAGGGAGGATTTTTTTTTTTTTTTTTTTTTTAATCAGTGTGGTTTTTGGACCCCAGAAAGGTCATGTAAGTATAGAAATATGGATCTACTATGTACCCACCTTTCCTTCCAAAAATTACAGTTCAATCATATAGATCTGCTAGAAAATGTTTTGTCTGTGTTCTCCGTGAATTTCATAGTTGTCGCGGTTATAATCCTGGAGATATTGCACCTGTAAAATGGCTTCTCAGGTAGAGCATTTTGGGTGAAAATACAAAAACGTCTAGGTTCAAAAACATTTAAATTTCAGTCACAATATGTTGTAGATTAACCAAAAATAATTACCGGTGTTTATTTTTGGTCCTAAATAACCAATAAGTGTAAACAAAATCTGACGGAGAAGCAACGCTGCTTTCTGAAATGACACAGACTGACCCACCTATCGATTTTAATCATTTATGCGTTACTTTTGACCGTGTAGTTCTACTGTTTGTTTGTCCATGACTTTCACTTAACTGTTAATTTTTCTACTCAGACCTGTTAAGGTCAACTAAATTCTTCAATTAATTTGTAACAATTGTAATTTCTGTTTGTTTTTTTTTCAGATGAGTTGAACTCTGGTTACTGCAGACGAACCCCTGTACCTCTGGCTTGGAATAATCACTGTAAAACCACTCACTGTTACTTTCTGTTATGACACTGCTCATATGAGAACCAGCGGTACACAACCTCTGGGATTTGGACATTATGAGAGTTTTGGGGAGTCTGATTTCAGTTGCACATCTTTCTCAGTGCTCTGTCAGTTTCTGTGACAGTTACAGCAACAGCAAAATTACTGTAGCAGAAACAGACCAGAACACAGCATGAGCTCCAGCACAGTCTGTGTAGCAGCACAAAAAACAACTCTGAGCTCACCAGTGTGGACATTTACAGGGTAACTGTGACCTTACCAGTATGGTGGTGACAATGAGGGTCTTGTTTGCCAGCGTCTCTGAGACATTAATATCCAGACTGGTGGAGTTCATTGCCAGGGTGTTGTTAGAGTACCAGATTCCGATCTAACAGAGAAGAGAAAGCGAGAGAAAATCAGTGACTATTGTGGGATAAATATTGCATTCTTCACTGCAACTGTTGTGGCAGCCAGTGTGTATCTATAGCAAGTATTTCAGTAAGTGCATTAATCATGTTGGTTTATTGTATAGTGTAAAATACATTTGCATGTTAAATATTTTTTCCATTGCAATAGCATCCATACTGTTAATTACTGCATATGCTTGTTGATTTAATTGTTCCCACTGGAGCCACGTACTTGCTGTACTATCCACCATTGTAAATAAAAAACATTTCTGAAAAACTGCTGTTTACAAGCAGAGCAATGAGCTGGGACAAAATGGCAACAGAAAAAAAAACTGCAATGAAAATATTCATGATCAGGAATTTCATTGCCATGCATTTTACTCTCTTTTACTCACACCCTTCTTAAACTGCATAAAAAACAGTTAACATAATTCTAGTTTATGAAGACAGTAAAGTCACTTTGGTGTCTAAGTGTGTGATAATGACCTAACCACTGTGCAGAGAGGGGCAGCAGCTCACAGAGTCATTTCTTTGAGAAGCATAACTGTACATCTTTCAGTAGGTCAGAGGAAAGGTAATGACAGAGTCAAAGCTTTTCTATGACACTCTTTAGCCTGCCCTGACATTTAAGAGTGGTCTTTTTTCTATGAACTGCCACTGCCTGCCTACAAAGTGGGTGTCACCATGCAAGGAGGTGGGCAGAGTTAAAATGTTAATTACCACAACATAACTCTCAACTAAGTTAAAGCCTAACTTTATGTTTATTAGATGGCATTTTTGTTAACATGGGAGACAGATGGCCATGAGTAGAGCTCAGGAAGACATTAAGAGGAGGCAAAGAGAAAATGTTTCGTCTAGTCAATGAACAGTCTTGATCTGCATTGGTGTGTTTACTGATGCTTAATTTATCTACCTGAACACCTTAATGTCTAGGTCTACCAACAGCTTATTGTGGGTTCACATCTTGTCCAACTACGCTTAACTAATTAGTTGTGACTTCAAAATATTGGATTAAAAATCAAACAGCCAGACTGACTGGGAGGATCTAGTCTAAGAAAATGAAAAAAGATGAAGTTTTACAGAATAACATTTCTAAAGCAACACGTAATTCCTTGACAGAAGAAATCACAAATGATTCCACATAAAGTTAAGCAATATAACACACTCTTACTGAGTTCAGTACACTTACAGGTTTTGCTGCAGTGGTTTAACTTGATTTGACATCTAGGGAATTGTGGTCATTTTGCCATTATACAGTCATGTAACTTACAGTAGTGAATACTGACTCTTCTCTAGTAGCTCAGCAAAAGTTACATAAGCTTACTTTAAGCAAACTCTTCAGAGTTTATTATTATTATTGTTGTAGTTGTAAATATTAATACAAAAATATTCATATATTTAATTATATCCATAAACACATTCATAGAAAGTTTTGTACAACACAATATTGTTATATTGAAGGTACAGTTCCCTGGAAAGACAATTGGTGACAATATCAATATACTGCCCAGCCTTAAATCTGCCCAATATCCAACTGATTGCTAGACTTGGGCTATTCCTTACATCCCCAAAGTACAAGTTGTCAAAATATGAGGTTCTATGAAACAGCAATGCAGTCATGAACATTTTTTTGTGTAGTCCACATCAATTGCAAGACCTGATCCAGCCATATGGAGTCCATAGGAGACCAAAACCAATACAGATCAAAGCTAAGCCTCAAGCAAATCCAGTTCAACACAAAACGGAAACAAAAATAAACTCTGTAAATATCCTATAAAAATGTCATTTATTACATATAGTAGAAACAGAGATGTAAATCTATCTGCACATATGTTCTGCACTGAGCTTAAGGCAAGTAGATACTGATATCAACAAATTAATGTCAAATTATTGTTTGTAGACAAGGGAAGAAAATAAACCAATCATTAAAGGAATACAATTTTTGTGTTTTAAGATCAGAAAATATCAGATCAGCAGTGGCTGAGAATAAAAATACATAGGAAAGTACAAAAAATAAATAAATAAAAAATGGGGGGGTATGGACAGTCCAACAAGAGCAGTGAATGTGTTTATAGTAATACACACACAGTGTAGACAGGACTTGCTGGACCTGCTAGAAAGTTACGCAATTATCTGAAAAGCAACTGAAGGCTAAAAAAACACCTAATGTATTCGAGTGACCTTCACATAAAACATGTTTTTTGGAGCTGAGACATCACACTGGTTTAATTGCAGGTTACAGTACACAAGAGTGCTTCCAGGTGAAACACATCAACTTCACAAAGTAACAACTTGGCTACCATCTGGGGAAATTGTGATGAGGCTGACCTCAGTGTTAAATGCCTCCCCTGGCTTTGTGAAATCAGATGGGTGACCTGTAACTCATCCATAGCCTGAGGGCAACGTGACCTGGCTTCTGTTTGAAAACAGGTGATTCCTGACCTCTTTGTGGCCTCCTCTGTGTTTCTCCAGGATCCGCAGGGTGTAGTTGGTCCTCTGACCTTTGCTGTTGAACTCCACTCGCCCTGTCAGACCATCGTACTCCACCTGGCAGACATACGGAGAAAGTGAGGTGATCAAGTATGACAGGCATGGGAAAAAGGAGAAGATAAGAAAATGAGGAGAGAACACAGAAACAATGAAAAGAAATGGAGAAATTAATAAATTCAGAAGTCTATATAAAACCGAAACATCTTTCTTTGTACTAATCATCAAGATTAGACAGATATGAACAATGATGAGGAAGAAAGACAAAGACAGAGCAAGACAGACAGAGAAAGATGAAGATGATCAGTTTTGGATCAACTAGGAGGAACTGATTGATCAAGAAGCTCAGATAGATCAGCAGAGAGAGTCAACAGCTCTCGAATAAAACTCAGATCTGCACCTCACAGCTCAGTTTAGCCTCTCCAAAGCCCAGGTGCTGGTACAGTTAGCGCAGGATGTGATGGATGGCGTGGTGTTGAAGATGGAGCACACCATGATGTTGACTAACAAAGACAGATGTCGGGCCGGTGGGGTGGAGACAATGAGAGATGAGACTCAGGCTGCCTTGACAACAGTTGGTCGATGAGAGAAACAGACAACCAAATATGGGAAATGACAAAGAACAACAAGAAACAGAAGTTAAATGCAACATGAGATAAGGATGATACAGAATGTAGCTGTACTGTCATTACTCATCAATAAGTCTATTAAATGAAATAGAATCGACCACAGTTATGATTAGTGCCCAATCCTTTGAAATCTTTTTTCAAGCGAAATGCCAAACATTTGCTTGTTGTTCTCAAATGTGAGGAGTTCAAGTCATTTAAAGTTTAAAGTTTATTTTTTTCTTTTTTGTCACAATTTCTTAAAGGTTATTCTGGTAAGGTGTTTTATTTATCTCAAGCAACATTCCAAAACACAAGGATTCTGTTTACATAAAGGAAAGCAGCTTTTAGAAACTAAAAGCGAGTCAAAATCTGGACTTCTGCTTAAAAATGATTCCATCAGTTGATCAATAATCAAAATAGGAGCAGAGTCTTTTTCAACTAGTCCATTATTTCTGTAACTGTCACCTTAGGGTTTGGGGAACAGTAAATTTTTGGTATTTCCTGACATTTTTATTGATTATTTTAAAATTAGCCTACTTCCTAATTTTAAACCAGCCAACAATAAGAGTAATTGTTAGTTACAGCCATACTTACATCGATCATACAGAGTGAATGGCACTGATCATCTTGCTGTAATGCAATGTTCTGCTGTGAAGCCTTATGTCGTGGAATTGAAGTGGAATTCTTACTTTGACAGGTACCCCCCCCGTAAACATTGCTGCAGACCATGCAAACCCTCTGATGGCAACAGCTCTCCCCAATGCCAATGGCCTCCCCAGAGGGACAATGTGCCCCGCAACACAGCAAAATCAGCTTGAGGAACCAAATAAACAGCCCAAGGTGTTGACCCAGCCTCTAAACTGAGCTGGTCGCACATCTGTGTAACATGTTAGAACAAGCTCAATCCACAGAGGCCTATCCTCCAACTCACAGGACCCAAAGGATCCATTGCTGATGCTGCAGTGTCCCATGTCCATGACTCAACAGGTCACAGTGTTTTTGGTGGCACAAGGAGGACCGACACAATATTAGGTAGATGGCTTTAGAGTTGTGGTATATATTTCTACTATATAGAGTATAAGCCATTGTGTTGAATTTAACTGACACCTTCTACCAAATTTATATTTTACCCATATTTCTTATGATGTGTGTGTGTGTATGTTCATGTACAGGTGCTGCATGTCAGTAAGTGATTATACAACACATATTCGGATTAATGAAGCATTTACCATACGCAGGTAGTTCATGAGACTGGTCCCGTGCTGCCATATCTGAGGCGAGGTACAGCTGAGTGGCTTCACTCCAATTTCCTGACTGCGGTTCAGTTCCCTCACCGCCCCCACCACCACGTGCACCGCATCAAACATCAGCGCTGACGAGAGCTGTGGAAGGTGGAGAGGACACACGAGATATACGGAGGGGGAGAAAGGCAGAAAGGGTTGGTTGGTTGGAAATATGGACAGGAAAGACAAGGAGTCAAGGGGGAAGATGAGGAGGTGGGTGCAAGGACAGATGATTGAAGGGTTAACAGGGATGGTGAGAGGGAGGCGGGGAAAATAAGAGGAGAGGGAGAATAGAAGTGAGGGATGAGCTAACCAGTGGGGAGGAAACAAGCATGGATCCATCAATACTCATTAAATACAAGCAAAAGACTACCTGAATCCTTTTAACTGCGTCGTGAATCAGTGTGAGAAATAAAGCAGCTTAATGTTATGAGGCATGCAAACAAAGATTTTTTTTGTTTTTGTTTGCTCTAATGGTGGGCATGCAGAGGTAATTGTGGGCCTGACACTGACCGCAGGGCCGGGGTACGTTAGGTCACAGCCCTCTCTCCAAGAGAGGTTGAGGCTCCTGATGAACTCCAAATAGAAGGGATGGGTCGTGTTAAACATGGAGAAACCCACAATATTGGATTGCTCATCCACTATGTCATCCAGTCTCAGCAGAGGGAAATCCTACAGAGGGGCAGGAGTGGGGAGGGTGTTTGCAGAGACAGAGAGAGAAAATTCCAGTGAGTGACAGTGTTGACAGTGTGTCAAATCTGTACATCAGAAGAAAAATACTGTGCAAAGAAGAGTGCGATAAAGAAAAATGAGAGGCTACACGGATGACAACATCTAATCTCTGATGAGAGAAAAAAAGGACTCAGACAGCTCAGAAAAGAGGAAAATCCGTAATACGGGTAAAAGCGAGGTTGATGGAAATTACTTAAGTAGCTTGTGCATCTAAAGCACAAGAGCACTTCACGTACAGCGGGCAGAGAAAAATAAAAATGGTATGCATGGCATAAAATGACTCATTGATTGAAATGTTAGAAGGGGAGGAGAACATATCAAGATGGGAGATGAAAACACTGGAAGCGCAGAGAATGTGGCGGGTGGCAAAGAAAAAGGATACATCACATCTGTCATCACCTTCACCCCAGACCTCTTTTTCTTTTTTTTTTTACCATCCTCCTCTGCATTTCCATATCTATGTACAGCATGCTTATTTCTCAGATCTCTCCGTCTCTCCTTCCCTACTCCCATCTTTCATCTCCTCCCCCTTTTTTCTCTGTCACCTCTCTCTACATCCTCCTATCAAATATTCCCTCCACTCCAACTCGCTCATAAAGGGACAGTAGTGGAAGAAGAGCAGGAGTAGGGCAGAGAAACATGTTAAAACAAAGGAAGAGAAGACAAAAGGGTGAAAGGGGAAGAATTGGTATTCTCTTACCATGGTGGTGAGGATGTACTTATAAAATGCTGATGTCATCCCCAGCTCTGATGCCTGTAGGGCAAAGAGAAACAGAATAACATGAAAATAAATAAAAGACAGGTCATATATAGAATGTGGAAAGAGAAAAAACGGGAAAACTTAGAAAGGTTATGAAGAGAGGTGGGGGAAAGGAGGGCAGTTATTGAGAGGAAGAGAGCAAAGGAGATAGCTGGGGGACAAAAAAGAAGAGAAGGTGAAGGAGGAGAGGGAAAGGAAGCATACGTTAATCACAGTTTTACATCATCAGGCTAACACTAGGACATTTTGCTGAGGGCGGACAGCGGCTCCAACGTACCCACTGAAAACATCCCATACGCATTCAATCTGTGACTCACTGCGCTGGCTATCGGCACTACAGGCCGTACCATGAATCAGAAGCAGCCTTGGAAACATCTGCACCACATCCCAGCAAAAGATGTTCTTTTGTCAAATACTTTTGTAAGAGTGTAAGTGATTGTTGCCGGCAGACATGCATAGACATTGTTTCCTATGTAGCTCTAGAGGGCAGAGAAGGTAAAAAAAAAAAAAAAAAAAAAAAAGAAATAGATGTTAATTCTGTTATAACAAATGTGTAGCCTGTGGAACTTTGAGAGAGTTGCTTCATTACCTTACAGATGGTAAGCTCCACATACCCTTTGTGACTGTAACCTGAATTTCCCAACTGGATATATAAAAGAAAAAAACCTCTAATCCCCTTGAGTTGTACGGTTTGTACTGTTTACAACCCTAACTTTAAATCTTGAACATGTGTGGGCGGCTCTGAAGAATGTTTTGATGTTTAAGAAATGACCTTCTTGAGGATAAGATAGGAGACAGAAGCATTGGCGTCAATAATGATGGTCGCCACTTTGTCATCACGGATCTCCTTCAGCAGTGGCGTAGGGTCCAGGTTGTCATCCAGCATCCTTACTGACAGCGTCTCCCGAGAGATGAGAAAGCGGCGGACCAGTTCCTCCAATCTCAACAGGCCTGAGGGAGAGCAAAAGCAGAGACAAGTCGCATATCAGTGTCTATATCAGTAGACACAGCTCATATTTCCAAAATGTAAGCTTTGCAGGGCCTCTGAAAAGCTTCATTTATTCTTGAATAGCCAAATATTTGTTCCATTTTGCAAACCATGATGAATGGGTTGTTTAAATCTCAAGGATCTCAAACACAGTATGTCTGCATTAATTTTCTCAGCAGGATTTATTTTTTCCATCTGTTAAAATGCTCGTCAAGATGGTTTTGTTTTCAGTTTTGCATGTTGGTTGGTTAGTTATCTAGATATCTTAGAACCTATCACGTATCTGTCGGCCAGGAAACAGGTGATTAGTTTTTGCTGTAAATACACTAATTACAGCTGCATATCACAACAGTACAAAACATAACACAAAATACTTATTAATATGAAATGGTAGGTCATAAAAATCAATTGACTTTCAAAACTCATTCAGCAGGTATGGCAAACTGTACTGCAAAAACAGAAATATTGCTATACGCCTTGCCTAATCCAAGTAAAACAGAGCTCTGGAGCTTTAAAATGGTTCTCAAATATAACTCAGTTTTTGCTTTTTGCTTGTTTTTCATCTGGAAACCACTTAGCAGTCCAGCTGTGACATTGGTTTGGAAGGCCAGCTTTATTCCCAAAGCAAGATGACCCATTTTAATCCTATCAAACAGTTTCCACAATGATCATGAGAATAAATTCATCACTACAGTCTTACTCATATAAGTACATCACCAGTTCATCCATTATCTATACACCGCTTAATCCTCTGTAGGGGCTCAGGGGTGCTGGAGTCTATCCCAGCTGACTTGGAGTAAAGGCAGGGGACACCCTGGACAGGTTGCCAGTCTGTCGCACGGCTACATAGAGAGACAAACAATCACACTCACATTCACATGTACGGACAATTTACAATGACCTATTAACCCCAGAATGTCTTTGGACTGTGGGAAGAAGTCGGATCACTCAGTGAATTCCCATGCAGCACAGGGAGAAAACTACTTGACTTAACTTCAGACTTGACCTCAGGACCTTCTAGCTGTGAGGCAACAGTGCAAACCACTGTCCATCGGATTACCATGAAATATATGTCAAGACATAAAGACACCCCCCCCCGAAATAGAAAGATGGCCAACTTTTAAAAAAAATTTACAATTTTCAATATTTTCAATTTTCAATATTGACTGCTACTAACCAATTTCAATGAAGAAGAAGAAGAAAACCCACGATACGAATGGAAGAAACATGTAACGTTATTTCGTTGACGTAATAGTATAATATATTTTTAAATTTATTGAAGTTGTGCAGCCAAGGCAAAGGCATGTGCTCTTTTAATGTTTTGTAATTCACTTTGTCTCTGTTGTCTCATTCTTCACTTATTGCTTTTCATTTCTTTGAGTAATGCAACATCTGCACCTCGAGTAAAATAATTTGTCCTCAAAATCCTGGAAACCTTCAAGTCAAACAACAAAACCAGAGACGCAACAATTCTCCATACCACCGGCAAAAATATGGACAGAAGGAGGATCAGACGGACTGAATTACGATACTTGAGACAATTTGCCCACTTCAAAAGAATTCCTCTTGAAAACGAGTATAACCAATGGCAGTCAAGACTCACTTGACATCATGTGTGGAATAAGCCTTTACTAGAAAGTCTACTCTGCTGCTTCCTAATTGTAATTCCATAGTAAAGCACCCCTAGCTATGTAAATAAGTGGTGGGGCAGGCATCTGGAGGACGGAGGGGAAAGGGAGAGAGGAGGGGAGAGGTAGCACACAGAGCCCTTCAGCAAGAGAAAGCCTCTGTAAGCAGTGGGGTAATCACTGAACCAGGCCAAAACTTTAATTAGTTTGAGGAAGGAGGGGAAAAAAAAAATCAATGCACTTTACAGCTTCCTCTCCTCTCTACGCTCACTCTTCCTCGTTCACATTTTCCCTCTCTTCCCACATAAGCTCTAACCTCTCTATCTCTCTTGTCTTAACCTTGTGTTCTAGTTACCTCTCTCTGTCTTTATCCATCTCGCACTTATGCTCCCACCGTGTACTCCTCCTTGTGCTCAGTCTTTCCGTCTCGCTGTCCTTAACCTCATCTATCTCATGGAAACTGCATAATGGAATTAGGCTCAGATAGCAAGATCTGAGCCAGGCATAGCAAGAGAAGGACACACCGGATTTTTTTTTTTTTTTTTTTTTTTTTTTTACTCATTTGCAGAATACATTAGCTAAAGAAGGATAAATACATTAATGCTATTAACACGTTGTCAAAATGACTACTTCATAAACACATTGCTTAATCAAAATGCATGTACTGTGGGTGCCAATGAAATGTGTGACTTCACACATTACTCACTGCACTTACAAAAAGACAGAATGTCTACTTCACTTGAATGCGCTGCTCTACACTGGGGTAAACAAGATGAATAAAACAAGTGGGCTGGCGGTAAACATTGTCTGGTGTTGAACCTCCGCTGCACAAAAGAGCCACATGCAGACACACACACACACGCACACACACACACACACACACACACACACACACACACACGCACACACGCACACATCGAGAACCCCAAAACCTACTCTCTAATGTGCAGACTCACAGCATACTCAGGGTATAGAATACACACACTCCTGCACTCAAACACACGCACGTGTATGTGCAATGTAAACCGAGCACCCAGAAAAAAATAATACATCAAACACACACATGCTGTGCCACACACACCCACACAGTTGTTCAGAGTGTGGAACAAGCCTGTTGAGTGGCAGTTAGCACCTATTCGGCAGCCATGGCAACCAGCTCCACGGCGAAAGATAGCGCAGCCAAGTGGGTCAGAGTCTGTGAGTGTGATAACCTTGTAAAGATCACCTTCAAGCCAAATATATTGCACACAAATGCACCCCTCAGTTTCAACATCAGTGAAAGCCGCATCTTTTGGCCCAGACGGTGACCATCAGGCGATCTGTTGCCTCTAATTATTATGAGGGAAAAAGCCTGGTGAAAGACAAGGCTCTTATCTAGCCATTCAACTGATGATCAAAACTGAAAGAGATGTCTGATGCCATTTCAAAGCTCTTTTAGTTCAGTGAAATGACAAGTCCACAAGGAATATAGCTTACTTTCAGGAAACTGTGGGAAGGCTGGCTAACTGCTGGGGAGCTAATGAAAGCATCTCCATGATTGAATCCAATATTCATAATGTCACAGTTTTTTGTTTGTCAAAATCTACCCTTTTCACAAAGCCATAAGAAGCGTTCAGACTTCAGTCGTCTCATTAATTCTTTCGTTCTTAGACAGTTCTACTTAACTGGTGTGAGCAGTCGACAGCTGTACAACAAGACATCCCAGATCAGTTTCACTCCGAAGTGGACAAAAAGCCAGACAATTATTCAGTGGAAAAATCAGGATTTTGTCACCTCTTATAGTGCAGACCATGTTCTGTCACGTATTCACTAAGTTGTCTTTGAACACTACAGCCACCATCCAACCAAGGGTTTTAATTCCGGCAACTCTCGATGGGTTAGTGCATAATAAATCAATAACGGACTCTTTCAAAATGAAAATAAAGAGGGCGAGTGACTAAGCCCCGAATCCCCTGTGATGGTAAAGCTCTCAGAGTGCTTGGCAAGTTAAATCAAATGTCCCTTAAGTTCTTCCAATACTAGAAAGCATTTCAAACATGAATATTTATTAAAATGGTTTGGCCTAACAACCCTCTGAGGTGGATGAGAGACAGTGTGGATGAACATGAGTAATAAATAGGAAGGCTGCAGCATGAGCCATGTTTTGAACTCTGACAACAGACAGAACTTTATGACCAGACTGTCAAAATGAGTGTCCAACAGCGCAAACAGTTATATCCGCCCAAACAGTGTGAATGAGCCAACACTCCCACAGAGGCATTTGCACACACAAATGCACACATACATTAGGTAAACAAGCTTGCAAGAACACAACTGATGCATTTACACCCACCCAAGTACAAATACAGCCTTGCAGTCACACATAATATACTGTTTAACTATACAACAGGCAGCATGTGTACTCACACTCAGCCTTGGCACAGACCAGGCTGGCTGAGGGGTAGCTGAACGAGCGTAAGATGGCTCCTATGGCCAGACTCAGGTCCTCGTTGCTAGGGTACAGAGTCACAGAGGCAAAGCGCAGGTACGGCAAGCGTGGAGTCTCCTCCGGACCAATTTTTACATGAGGGACCTGTGAAAAAGAGAACAGGGAGAGGGGAAGTGAGGAGAGAAGGCGGCGAGGCAAGAAAAAGCATAAGTGCCATCGCCAACCAACACAAACAACCCATTAGAGTGAGAAAAAGAGATAAGGAAGGTGGTGGGGTTCACAAAACAGACACATAAGAATCAAAGGCTGGGTAAGAAAAAAGAAAACTGTCAAAAGAAATGGACGATGGTTGATTATATGAGAAGAATTAAATAGGCAAGGAAAATTGAATCTCTAGATGCATTTATCATGACGTCTTTGAGTAGGAGGGGTAGTATGTAAGAGAGAAAAGGTACTAGATGTGCAGAGGTCTGTATATATTTGTACTGTATGTGTGTGTATCTCCAACGCTCACCTCCTTCTCCCCACATATATGACTGACAGTAGAGCCAGAGGCGGGGCTGGAGGCCGGACCTATCACAGAGACGACGCCTTTGGGTAAAATCTGACACACTGAAAGAAAAACAGGAAAATAAACACTGAATATGCAGACACACACCTTTCCTCCGCTTTGTTTTGATGCCAGCACTGACTTAGCATACAGTAGGGACTGCAGTCAGGGAAAAAAAGAGCAGCAAGAACTGCATGCATTATGTTTTCGGTTTAAGCACTTATTAACACCACATTCTGTCTCAATATAATTTCATTTATTTTGACAGAGACACTCCTAGAACTGCAACTGAGGAGGCCTCCAGTTGCCTACTGCTATTATTCACTTGTTAAGACAGTGATTTCCAATGATTTTGAAGACATGCTGCTCTAATTATACCCTGTGGAACTAGAACAGTAACAACAGACTGGTGGTCACCTTCAGTTAACAAAAGTCATTTAGCATGATTATCCGTTTTGGAGGAGGAATTTAATGTGGGAAACAGTTTTACACAATTGTAATACATTAAATTAACTCCATGAAATTATGCGATTGTTAAATCAATAATTTGTCTTCTCAGGGATGACTTAAGTGAACATGATTCAGGATACAGTACAATCAGGCAGAGATTTCACTGTTTAAACAGGCAACAAATGTTTACACTAGACAGGCTTAAATGAAGAAGTTCACTTGTATGTTTTTTGTGAAACATATGTCCATACAAAAATGCTGACGTCTTGCTTTTTTTTTAATTACCATGTGTACCTTTATTTTCTACATAAGAATTATTTTGTCTCCAATTTATTGCATAGATATATGACAAACTATACTCATTGTCTGTCCTTTGCTTGACTTATAGACCAGTGTGAAGTAACTGATCAACAGCCTTAACACACTCACATTTCCACCTGACATCGATAATTTAAAGAATCTAGAAACCATTTAAAGGAATTATTTCATATTTTGGGAAATATGCACAGATGAAGAGGGTCCAACAGTTTGTCTGCACAATAAATATTAAGCTACAGCTTGTATATATAGAGAGAGAAGAGGAGGAAATAGAGCCTTGTTCTGTCCAAAGGTAAGAGAATTATAGAACTAACTTCTCCAAAGCTTATACCTTAACATATTATATCAAAGCTCAAGACTAGAAACAAGTTGCTGTTTTGGAAGGGACTATGCATGGAACTATTTGCCTTGCTCTGAGAAGCTGCCAAAAGAAACAATTCTCCATATAAACCCTTGCAAAACAAACGTCTGTGTACACGTTTTTGAGGATTGAATAAAGAAGACGTAATTTATTGTTGAGTAAGGTTTAAGGTGTATTTTGTTAGAATAAAGCCTGGTTATTCCTTTCCTGGCTTTAGATCTTTAAGTTCTCAAGTCTTGCTAAGATAATCAGCTGCAGGCTGTAGTTTGGTTTTGGTATGAGAGGAAGAGGAAAGCAGTAGATAGCCAGAAGTGAAACTATTCCTTTATATTCAAACCTCTGGTATTGACCAGTGCCCTAGCTGACACGACACTGACCATTTTATGTGCTCAGAGGCTAGATTACATCATGTAAAGAAATGCTTTACTGACACATTTTTGTTGTCTATTAATGTGTGCTGAATTCATTTATATTGACATGATTTCTGTCTGCCCACCTGAAAAATGCTTTCACAGACACAGCACAAATAAGTCTGGTGGCTTGACGGTGTTGTTCTGATAGCAAAGAAGCTCCTCACTTTCTGGTATATTTGGCCGGTATTTAAATTCATTTAAATTAGTCCTCCACAGTATCTGCCACTCTCTGTGAATGTGTGTATATGTTCTCATTGTGCATCTGTGTCTGCAAAATGAGTGTATGTGTGTGTGTGTGCGAGTGTGTGTGCGTGCATGTGTGTGTGTGCGAGTGTGTGTGCGTGCATGTGTGTGTGTGTGTGTGCGTGCGTGCATGTGTAAATGCCTGAGTGGGTGACTGTGTGCATTTGTGTGTGTGCAAGTGTGCCTCAGTCAACTGTAGCTGTAAGATGACGAGCTCTCTGATCCAGAGACCAAAAAACGCTGTGAGCAAACGAGCCTGTCAGAGTCTCCTGCCCATCGGTCAAGGACGCACACAGACACATACGCACGAGCGCAACTCAAACATGCACATATGTACACAACCCTTTCTCGGGCACACACAGACATTTTGCCAGTAGCTCGTGGCAGTGTCAGTGACCTATTAGAGTAGGAGCAGGGAGTCTGTCTTCTCAGTGGCTGGATTCTGCAGTACTTCTTCTGTCTATTCAGACTCCAAACATTGTGCTTCAGCTCTGTATATGGATACATATTTCATGGAGTAATCTCTGTGGTATGGTGCTGCTTTTTGTTGGCGTGTACTGTCGATGTGTATTAGTATTTGATGATTTGTTTTTGCAGTGGCCCAGCAAACACTGTCAGCTGTTACTGGAGGGCACTGGTTCACAGTTTTTAATGAGCAAGTCTTAGTGGCCCATTACTGGTCTCCAATGACATGTAAACTAATCAAGAAAAGCCTTTACTGGCACCTAATTGGATGAAGCTGGTAGTGTTTTATCATTATAGCCATCAGTTGAGGCAGTTGCTCAAAACAATGCAGCTTTTTAGAAAATTTGAATTATCTTTTGAAAAAAATATTTATCAGCACCCTTCTGAAGTGTTTTGAAATAAAAACCTGTAGCACTACATGTATATACTACGGTTCTTTTCTCCTCCGTGTTGGTTTCTCTGCCCCACTTGAATTGTTTCTGCTGGACTTTATCATCCTCTCAGATGGGTTGTGCAAATCTGCTCCACTGGTTGTCGTTGGTGTGCATGGGTTCCACTCACTGGTGTCAGTAGTGTCGTATTGGGAGTCTTTCTGCAGCTCATATATGTCCACCTCCACTCGCGCTCGGGCTGGACCCTCCATCACGCTGTTGATGTTCTCCCTGGCCAGGGCCAGGGCCAGCCGCTCCCCACGCCCACACACAGACTGGTCATCCAGGATTGCCGCTAAAGAGGTAGAAAGGAAAGGAGAAAGCAAAAAACATGTGAGGAGAAGCAAAAAGCATGATAAGGAATAGTGGAGAAGCCAAGAAGACTGCTTAGCAATGTTATCCATGCTTCTGCACATGTGGAAATGCATATGAGGAAGACAAGTTGAGCTGACAGAGGTATCGCAACCACCAACTTACCAAGAGATCTTGTCAGAAATACAGGAAATCAGTAATTAAAGTAGTTACTTGACAATTTGAGAAATATGCCTATTTGCTTTTTTGCTGAGGGCTTCATGACAACACTGGCACTGCTCTTCTGTCTATTAAATAAATATGAAACCACAGTCAGGAGATGGTTCACCACTGCAAACATGTATACAAAGGTGAGTGATGTAGGATCAGTTTCACCTTGTCAGAGCAGTGTGTCTTACATGTTGTTACAATTTTCAAGCAGGTTCCCACTGACATATTAATGACTATAAGCAGGGATGCTGTAAATCTATCTGTTCTTGTACTATTTAGTGTGGCGAGCCTCACTTTGAGGAACAAAAATGAAATAAAAGAATTACATCTATGTCAAGAAACTTTTTGACTCAGGGAAAGTGGAAAAGGCAGGACGGCTGGCTACTCACCCATGCGGACAGAGGAGAGCAAAGGGGCCTGACTTAGGGAGCGTGGCGGCATGGTAACTAGCAGGAAGGAGAGGAAGTGTATTGACAGCAGCAGTGCTGGCAGAGCCGGCATCTTCTACCGCTCCTCATGGAGAATGGTCTGCTGGCTTCCTGTACCACCACCTGCAGGAGTAGAGGGACACACTGCATATTACTGGACACAAACCGTCTCCTGGCACAACATGTCTCCCTGAACTGTCATCATGGGGCACATCTTCAGGTTGCACAGTCATATTTCCATTAAGTAGGAGCCTCTATAACTTTATAGCACATACAACATGCTTCCACACGCAGCTATAAAGACGTTCACTGTCATATCACAGAGGCAGCCTGGTCCTATGCATACAGTCTGTCTAATGATATAATACAGTACACACAACTCTATTACTGTCTCCTGTGGAAGGTCTGCTGTTTAGAAGTGACAGGATTCGGCCATGAAGAGATCTCCAAAGGCATTTCAAAGTAAACCTCACATAAATTCAGCACATACACACCTACATTGTACATATACATGCACACACATGTTCATACAGAAAAGCAACTGCACACACAGAGACACGTGGGCACACACAAGAAACACAAAAACATAAGTACGAAGATAACTGCCTTGAGCATACACAATAAGAAACTATACACACTCCACGTCTGTACCCATTTACATCTTTTCTATAACCTAACCTCAACCCCCACCTTCAAGCAGACACACAAACACAAAAAAAGAACACAAAGAGAGCTCAGCTGAGCTCCAGCGGTGCTAAACAACCCTCTCCAGGAGTGACAAATCCTTGCTCTGACTGACAACATGACAAGGCAGTGTGAAAGGATGGAGAGATGAAGGGAGGGATGAAGACAGAAGAGAGGAGTGTGACAGACAAGCAGGAAGGCTGAGGGAGGGGTGGTGTTGGTGATGGAACAATGGTGGAAGACGCTGTTGACCTGAGAACGTTTCCAGCGTCTGCTTTACCAGATCGAGCTTTAGACGAGCTGACGGACAGCTGAAACAGTTAGTTCAAGACCTTCAATTAACCCTTATAGCTATAAACAGGGGGTGCTGGTAGTAGTAGGAGGCTGAACTTAGATCCTGACAAGCGCATGTGGGGGTGGAACTAAGCTGTCATTATGTGTTTGTGCATACACTTGTGCGTATATTAAAAGCACAGATCAAGTGGTTTGTCAGTCACTTTGTCGAAATAACATCCCATTACTTTCCCTCCTTATTTTAGATAGCTATTTTTACTTTAGGATCTTTAATGTACGTGTTTTTTGTCCAGTCACCTTTCCAACACTAGCTTGGTTTTAAAGTGTTTGAAGTACATAAAAAAATCTGCAGCATTATGCTTTGAATCCTTTCACATCTCATGAACCAACCACACTTCCCTTTTTTGTTTCCTTTGTCCTCTGTGTAGTTACTGACCTTCGCTTTCTTCTTCTCTAAGTTACTGCGTCTGTCATTCATAGGGTGGACAAAGGTTTCCGTCACCATGCTTGTAATACTAACAGCATGCACTGTACTATGCAGATGGCTGTGCTGCTCTGATTATGATTACCGCAGGTCAAAGTGAACAGAGGCTGGGCTTATGCAAGGCTATCTGTACGTGTGACACAATATAGAATAACAGGCACACAGCGGGAGTAATTTTCCTTCTCATTGTTTACAATAAATCATTCTAGTTTAACACAGTACGTTATAGTTAAGTTCTCAACAAATAATTACTGCACCAAGTTCAAAGTTCCATGCTGTTGTCAAATTTGGGTGTATGAGTGCAATGGTTATGCAACAGCTGACTGTTTTGACCACACTGTGAAAACACAATGGGATGCCGCTGTTGCGCAGCTGTGCATTGTGCCTCGCAGTGCTGCATTTGCTGGCTGTTATCCTACTACTGTATTCTGTTTGCTTCCCACACCAACAGTCTCCTTCTCAATTTACTCTTCCCCAAAGTGTGTGTGTGTGTGTGTGTGTGTGTGGTGTCTGTGTGTTTATTCCAGAGTATGTATGAGCATGCGCTTACCTTGTGAGTGTGATGGAGTATTGATCGAGCCCAGCACAAGTGGCGGGCCCTCAGGTGCAGTCAATCATAACAATGGGGAACCTATCATGGGAGTGCTGCATTTCACAGGAGCCATCTGATTGGCTATTACAAAGAAGCAGATTGCTATGATGATGAATAAGATCCTAACTGAGGCCATGCCTTCATCAATAATGGAATGAAACCGGTACGCTTTCAGTGTTATTGAGAGATATTGACAGCATTAGAAAGAGAAGATTATGGTATATATACTATGTTGAGAGGAAGGGGGGGAGGGAGGAAGGCAATGGAAAGCTGTGATAGAAGTAAGAAGAATGAAGTGGGGGGGGCAGAGGGAATAAAAGAACAAAATTGAATACAGAGAGAAGAGATTGTCTCTGCAGAAAGAGACACAGAACAGGATAGAGATAGAAAGGCAGAAGAGCAGTGGTGAAAAAGTATATTTGCTCAAGGACTGTGCTCTGGTATAAAAGTGAAGTACTTGCACTCTACTTGAGTATTTTAAAAATGAATTTAACTTTATACTTTCACTACATTTCACAGAGAACTATTAAACTTTTTATTCCACTACATTTTGGACATCCAGTAGCTGGTTTTCAGAAATAAAACTAACCAAATAAATAGATGATCAACTTACAAAACAGGATTCATTGTTTTAGAATAAGCTCCCAATAGTAAGAACATACTATAATCCACTATGATAAAATACACAGATGTCACTGTACTGTCCCACTGTCCTATCATTACCTGAACAGGTGAACCTTGTTTATTAGATTGTGTTATACTCATCAGTGCTCCCTGTATTACAAAGAAAATGAAATTCCTTACCAGCAACAAGAAAATAATCATCTCATGATATTCATCTATGAAGCTTTACAGCTAAAGCTTCAAATCTGCCACCTCTCTTTTTTAACTACTGCACTTAATTACAAAGTCCAAGAAATATTTAACTCAAAATATACCATATCTACAAAATATATTATCTTGCATTGAGGTTTTAAAAGGAAAGAACTGCAAACCGCACCAAAGTTCCCTTCTCTTAGGGCAATTTGAGATTATCAAGCTTCACAATCAGACATTTTTGTGACTTTGTTTTCAGTAATTGAACATGTCATTTTATTGTTGGTTGTTTGACTGTGTGTTTTTGTGAATGGATTGTGACTGTTAATGGTTTATGTTCTTTGTCTCAAACAGGTCATTTTTGGATAAATATTGTCTGATGTTACTTTTAATGATTTACTGAGATGTGACATTACATTTGGATGACAGCAATAGTGCCAACAAATTCTGTTCCTGTCATTACTGTAATTATTGCTATTTTCAGAGGGCACCCTGCGCAGCTGTCCTTATTAGCAGTTTTGTGTTTGTTTAGCCACAAGGGAGCCTTTTCCTTGTCAAACAGGAGCAGAGGGACCACAGCAGGGCCAGACTGTTTCCAGTAATAGTTATGGCTATAAATTGATATACCAATGTACAAATAGTAAATGGGTGCAGTGTTAACATTTTCACAAATGTTCACCTTTTCAAAATCGTTTAAACTTGTTACACTGTTAACAAACAGCAGGGAACATTTAATTAATTGCTACATTTAAATACCTGCCTTACACTGCCTTTGTTGATATTGTTTGAAGTACATTTGATGTTAGTTAATTTGCAGAATCCTCCAAAGCTGCAACATGCAGTTCACCCTTGAGCGAATAAAATCCAAGGCAAACATTGTATAAGGAACTGAAAGGTTTTCAGGAAAGTTTGATGATCACCATGAGAATAGCCATTTTAATTACTTAATCACTGCTGATGATTGTAAGAGAAGAAGTTGCTGTAAAGTAGTATACTGCAGTGGCGGGAATTCTGGGAAACAGATGTAATAAGAAACAAACGGAGTGCAAATGGTGAGACACTATTGCCGTGTATAATTTGTGCGGGCTGTGCTTCTGGCTGTTGTATGAGCTCTGTTGCTGCAGTAGTACATGGCTGAGTCCCTGTAGCAGCTGGGTGTCAGTCTGCAGGGAGCTGGAGCCGCAAGAGGACCATGCAGAGCCAGACAAGTTTGAGATGTACAGAATACACCGCGACTAGCTCTCCTCGCTAGCTTTCATTCTGCACCCTGCTGAAAGTCACCTCACACGCTGGCACCACTGAAAATATGCACAAGCTAAAATGCATAAATATCCTGACATATTCCTTGTCACTTCTCTGTTTCCCGCATTCCCTCACCCGCTGCCTTCAAGCCTCGCTACCATCACTAATACTTCTTCCCTACCCAGCATCCTGACCCTCTTCAGCCTCCAAACTCCCTTCTTTACCCCGTCCTCACCTCATCTTCTTTTGCCTTCCATCACATGTGTGCATGCTGTCAGAGGGGGAGTATTGATTGTACTTGGCTGACAGGCACAGTGATGGACAACTTGCTCAGCATATGGATATGTGTGTGTGTGTGTGTGTGTGTGTGTATGTGTGTGTTTGGAGATTTGCCTGTTTGGTGCATGCATTAATCTTCACGTGGGAATGAAAACATGCATATTTGTGTGTGTTTGCTGTTCTGTTTGTGTGCGTATATACAAGAGACTTGGCGTCTTGCTCGTAGTGTCTGCAGAGCCTATTATGAGAAAGAAAACCGTAAAATCAGAGACCTTAATTATCTGGAGAGAGGAAGAGGAAGAAGGGATGGGTGAGTTGTATGGTAGGCAAGGATGCAGTGGGTGGGGGTGGGTGGGTGGATGGTTGGGGGGGGAAAGGAGAAAATCAGAAAACAAGGGAATGCTATCTTGCCTGGCACCCTCAGGCAGATGAAGAGGATGAACGGAGACTAATGCAGAGGAAGCAGGATGAGCGATAGCAGGGGAGCAGTGGAAAAATGGAGGGATGCAGAGGAAGACAAAAAGAATTCAGATGGAGAAAAGCAGCTTGGGAAGGAGGGGTTGAGGAGAAGGAGAGGAGAAGTGTTTCGGTGGGTATGCTGCCCAACCATTTTGTTCCCCCCCCCACTTCTGTCTTATTGTATGGCACAAGAAAATCTGACAGTTGTCACAATGGAAGGATGAATCAATCCGATAATTGAATTTGCAAGTGGAACAGCTTCAGTGGCTCTGGATTTAAGAAGACTGTACCGCCAGTCATTATGGAACACAAGTGTTATTTTGTTCATTCTTCTCATGGTGAACAGTAACTGTAGACTAGAGCAGGCCTGTTGCAGACAACTGGGCTGTCATCTGTGAAGGGCACAGTTGTACCATGTAAGAGCATTTATTAACCTCTACACTGTATAGATGAGCTGGGAGGTTGACTGGTGTGTTTCTGCATGTCGTCTGTGTACCAGTGTGAGTCAGTGGGAGCGGGAAAATACAGAGAACACTTTGCTTACCTCTTTTGTTGGATTAAGAGTGTAGTACTTTGTGTCTGCATCTAATATCAAAGTAGTAGCACATTTTCTTTTTCACACTGACTCAACATTTTTTACTTTGCACCTATTTTCTTTCTCCTAATCTACCGCTCCAATCTTCCCATCTCTGACTTTCTCATCTTTTTTAGCTTTATCCTCCACTCTATAGCACCATGTCTCTGTTTTTCTTCTGCCTTTTACTTTCGCAGTATTTCTCTTTTGTGGATTTTTATCATCTGTCCTTCTTTCTTTTATTCTTCTTCCCAATCTTGTTGTTACATTCTGTCGAGAATTCAGATTATAGGCACACCAAGGTTCAAGATAAAGTATGAGTTTGGGGGAAAAAATGTTTTATTCATATGATGGCTGCAATTCAGTAAATCGGTAGAGTAATAAATACCCTGCGAAGCTTATAATGTAGAATGTTTGCTTCTGTTAAGAGTTCCTCTTATTCTAGATGTAGCAACGTGCAGTTTCAAAAATTTGTGAATCAACACTTCTCACATCAACTCTATCATGACTGAACTTTAACACGGTGATTCTGTAAAACCAAAAATGAATATTTTTCAACATCAAGTGTACTACTGTGTTAAAAAAAAAAAGTCTTTCTACACATATAAAGTGAGGCAACTTAAACCTCTGGTTTAAGGTCAGGAAAAGACAGCTTACAGTTTTTTACAAAGCCGATACTCAGCATTGTACTGACAAAAATCCCTCCTGTTCTTCCAGTCTTCTGTACAAAAATCAACTGAGCTACTGAAAACACATATAATTCATTTAACAGCACACTACGTCCTGCACCATTACCATGCAACTGACAATAGAAAAGAAAAAGACCGTTTCTGAGAGAAATGTAATTTTATCTTTGCTTTCAGCAGATTATTAATTAACATTTTGATTATGATTATGTAGCAAAAAGCCAAAAGAAAAATAATGGCTCAAGCTAGACAAATGTTTATTTTCACCATTTTCTTATGAATGTAAATGGAATGTGGGCTGTTCAGACAAAACAAACAATGGAAATATGTCACTTTGGCTTTTACAAGTGCACTGGATTTCTTTTCAATTTCCTTTTCCAACAAAATGAATAAATAATCAAAACAGGTACCTTAATCACATGACTGTTTAACTGTGAACCGCATTAGGTGTTCATGTGTCCAACCCAGGTGTCCAGCTTTCTGTCCTGCTGCTACCTCCACTCATTTCTTATATGTCTTCACCTTGTCCTTGATCAGGAGGACTGCAGACACTCTGATCTCTCATTTTCACCCTCTCACTTTCTCTCTGCCTCTGTCCTTCTTCCCTCACCTCTCTAACTTGTCTTCCTCAGCCTCTATCTATTTTGTCTCTATTCCTCAGGAACACTCAATACCCCTGTCTCTTTACTGACCTCTCTCTTCTCCCTCCCTATCTTAGCTCTCAGCGGTCTCTTCAATCTCGACAGTGCACTTTCTCTGTTACAGTTCTTCCTCTCTCTCTCTCTCTCTCTCTGTTCATTGAACATGGATAAATTCTTCCCAGTGTTCTCCTTGACAAAGAGGCCCTCAGTCAGCGACACCGCCAGCTTGGGGATCCACCAAGCTCCTGTGACACTGTCACATCCGAGTATGTCACACACAAACACATACACCCAAGCATCCACTAGTAGTACACACACACACTAACCCTCCAAGAAGGCTCAAAGAACAATTGGTGTGTGCTCGCTTATGCGTAAGCGTGTCTTTTTGTTTTCTCTGAGCCCGCATGCTGCTGCAAATCTGTATGTTATTTGTTGGTACATCTCAACAGGGACTTTACGTTTCAACCTTCCTTCCTGCATGCATATGTACCACCCACTGCTCAGAACGGTGTGGCAGGGGGTGGGGGTTTGACGTTCAGTGTGCTGGTTTCCCCAGGAACTGTTTAGTGTTTCTAGCTGTCAATGCAGGCCCAACTTGTTGCAGCTTATATAAGCACAGCAGTTTAATTACAATTAGAAGCTCTCCTTGAACTCACTTGCCCCTTGGCTTGTTGGGAGAGCTAAAATTTGCATTCAGAAAAAAGCCTTGGAAAAATAAGAATGATATTATTACACATGGTGCTGCAAAGAGAACAATGTCGGAGTAAGAATAGTGCACTGTCAGTTTAAATCATTGTTAGCTATTAGGTGGATGCTACAGTGGATATGAAATGTTTTTATTTTCATCATAAATGGACAGTACATGTTTACTCATGGGATTTTATATAATAGTATTGGTTTATAGTGTAGTATTTGACTTAAATATGCCCCATTTTTAGACTGTCTTGTCTCTTGTGTTTTTTACAGTTTTTTGCCATTTTTTAGCTGTCTTTTTCCTAACTGCTTCTTCTGCACAGCCGGCCATCCAAGGAGGAGGGATGTCTTTTTGAATTGCTTCTCCTGAGGTTTCTTTCCATTGTATTTTTTCCGCTTATGTGCTAAAGGATTTTCTTTTTCTTGTGTGTGTGTAGTATTTTATTTTCTTAGAGAGCTTAGCATCAATGTTGTGAGCCTGTAAAGCCTACTGAGATACTTACATACCATATTATTACATAAAAATAAATCTCAGTTAATTTGTCTTGTTTTGAACGGACGCCGTGTCACCAGGATCTTATATCAACACAGGGGTCTTGATGCAGAATATTCAAATTATTTCCATTACAGCAAGAGAAACTGTGTTACATCATGAAAGCATTTCAGAGTTAGAAGTTTTGTTTGTTCGATCAGTCAGACCACAAAACCGTCACAGCGCAGAGATGTTTGTGAATCACTTGAAGCTGTTGAGGAAATATTGCTTTAAAATGACTACATATTTACAGTGAACATGAAATACGATGCGGAAACAGCACGGCTACACGCAGCGAGACAGACAAAGGTAGTGTCTTTGCCTTCGCACTGCCACAGCTCTGTGATGAACCACTGAACTGACTCCACACAGCTCTCCCACTTAAACACCCACATGCTGCACTCATACGCGCGTCTACACACATTTAACAGAGATAAATTCACAAGCACTTAACAGATGAATTCAAACAAACATATCCAACGTATTCGCCTTCATGTACAAACACGCACATGCATACATATACACAGGTTGGAGATTAAATGACTCAGATTTTGATCTCTCTCTCTGTCTCCCTCTCTCTCATATTGTCAGGTTATGCTGCCGTGGCAACAGAGTCGAGGATGAGAGGAGGAGGGAGTGAGAGCGGGGAGGAGGAGTGCGAGGGAGAGGGATAGAGAGAGGAGCTGGTGATGGAACAGGTAAATGAGAGATCGGGGAGTCAGAGCCCACTGGACATGTGAATAAGGGCTTCATCGCTGCTGCACTCTGTGTCTGTATGTGTGCTCTTGCAGTGACGGACAGAAACAGAAAGAATGTGTTCTTTCTACGTGCCCGAGAACAGGCCTGCACACTGCGCTGACTCGAGTGTGTGTACTGTAGGACTGGGACATGTTGTGTGTCCACTCAGATCATTGTGTAATTTTATCTCCCACGACTACATCTAAAATTGGTCACGTGAGATCAGGAAAAGCCATCATATAATCATTGCTGGTAGAGAACAACCGTGAGTGGAATAGAAACACTAATACAGAAGCAGAGTGGAAAAAAAGCATGAAAATGAAGGGGTAAGTGAGTGCTGTGAGAGCGCCCTTGTGATTAAAGTTTACATGCGAGGCTTCTGGTTTGTGTTTTCGTCTGTACTAATTTGCTTTGCAGAAAGCAGAATGCTCAAATTTGGTTTGTTTTCAGCTGCCCCGGGCAAGAGACAAATTCTCTCTGACTGCACTTCCCAGGCTCAGTTCAACATCTGAAAAGGATTCACTTGCATCTGTGCAAAGCAAAGACCAAAATATGTAGGGCAAGGCCCTGTTCTCATTCAGGAGAGGAACGATCATGCTTCTTGTAGAGTTAAAATTGCCAAGTAGAATGTGAGGGTTAAAATCGTATTAAAAAAATAAAATCTTACATCATGCCTTCAGACTATTTCTACCAGTTCTTTCATTTAAGACATTCCACAAAGAAATCTGTGAGAAACCTCTTTCACTGCTCAAGAAAAAGAAAAGTGTGTATGGATTTGTAATGAATGAACAAGGCTTGAATCATCTCTGTGTCGCTTTATGATTGCTGCAGGTATTATGAAAGACTTTCAGAGAGCCAGTAATACGATATAAAAAACAGGAGTTTCCAGTAAATATCTTTCTGAGACATTCAACAAACATTTAGCATGATGTTTGAAAGGATCAGATAAAATAATGACTTTAAAATTAACAACAGCATAAGAACAGCATTTTATTAGCCACTTGTAAGTAGTTCCCAGCCAGTTCAACCTTCTCTCTGAATCATGAAGCCTTCTTCACATTTACTTGTTTATCTGTCACTTTTTTGGCAGGCACTGTGCAATGAATGAAAATATAATCTAATTTACTGAAAACAAATGTAGTTATTATCCTGTCTTATCTTACTTCATGTTTCTTCATCTGACATTGTTTTCTCGTTGTGCTGAAAATTGTGCCTTGGGATAAATGCATAAAAAATGCATTTCTACTTGTGACGCTGCCACTAAAATAGCTGAGAACGTTGCATTAGTGCCAGACGGTGAATATATAAGCCATGAATAATGCCATGCGATTCAAGACGGCGGCAATCTGTGTTGACTCAGCGACAATCTGAAGTCTGTGTCTTAACAGATAATACTGACTTGGCCTTCATGTTACTAAAACAGGAAAGTGTGACACTCACCAAAACTAATTATAAACATGGTATCCAGAAATAAGGGAATATATACTTGAAATAAATACAAATGAGTAACTCTATTTCTAGTTCATAAATGTGTATATATAGTATAGATTCCTGGTGGCTGTACTGGATTACATAATTGATTAAATTATTTATGAGCAATTTCATTTAAAAAAGTATAAACAGCACCATTTGTTTAAAAGATGCCACGGAAAAGAGAGGAGAACACAATGAAGTCCTGGAGGATCTTTTGTGTTGTGTCTCATGTTGGAAAGAACATGAGTATGAATATGACCTTGGTTTATGTTATCCTGGCTCTCCCATGTGGTCCTTCATTCTGCACTCTGTGATACCCAGCATACAAGAAATAGTAGGAAAATAAATTTTACTATTGTGTGTTCCCAGATTGTGGATGAATGCGTTTAGCCATAAACTATACTCTTTAATTAAATGGTTGCAGTTCTGCCCTGCATTTTCACCAACTGGCTGCGGCCTTTTATTTATGGCTAAACACACATTATCATGACTGCCTGTTTCCCGCTGTGATTATATAGTATGACATAAAAGTGTCCATTGTGGCATCGGTTATATGATTTAGCCGGAAACAACTTGTCCAATCCTGATTGATGTTAACCTTGCTAAGCTTTTAAACCAGCTGTGATAATAATCTGAACAAGATAGTTATACAATTACTTTTTTAGATTTGTGATCTAAGCAGGGGCTATTGGTCGGTGTCTATCAAAATTTTATTCCCTAAAAAACTATTTAACCCTTTGCCCGAATATGTTACATGTCTCCTCAAGACACATGTGACTGAGTCTAAAATTGATCACTTCCACTCAAAACAAGGCATCACACTATTAGTCCTGACAGGGATTGACTTGTGAGGGAAGAGGGAAGGGGCAACGAGATTCAGTAAAATACTTAAATATGGAGTGATTCTGCACTGTCAAAGCACTGTTGTGCGTTATTTTTTTCATAAAAACCCTTTTTGTGTATCAATTTGTGCTAAATGCACAACAGAATTCTCAATTGCTCACAACCAGGAAAAATTTTCTAGATGAGAAACAAAAAAAGACTTCACACGAAGCAAAAGTAACAATGTTTTGGGGGAGTCAGTCATTTAGTATGATTGCTGCAATGTTATGAAAAGACTAACGCTTTTTCTACGCTTCACGCTTCAATACTGTCATATGAGAAATGAGCAAAATATACGTGACAATAAGAGAATTTTTGTAACCCTTTGATGCACAACATAGGTCAAAAGTGACCCAAATCCAATGGAAAATGGGTATCTCCTGACCAATGCTGTACATTAAAGGGTTAACCAAAGCATTACAGTATATTTAGTATAATAACACAGTATGTGACAGAAGACTGTGGGAAGGCTGTGGCCTGTCTGTGTGGAGTTTGCATCTTCTTCTTTTGTCTGCATGGTCTGGCTCCTTCCCACAGTCCATGTATAGTAGGGTAATCTGTGATTCTAAATTGGTTGTCTTTTTGTGTTAGCCCTGAGATGAAGTAGTGACCTGTCCAGGCTGTACTCTGCCTCTTGCCCAATGTCAGCTGGGATAGGCTCCAGTCCCCTGTGACCCTCTGCAGAATACTGCGGGTTTAGCAAATGAATAGATTAATGGAAAGCAAAGTGAGAATGTAATACGGTTTTAATAAAAACTATTACCCACCAACAAAAAAAAAATTAAATATATTGTGCTACAGCAAAATGCAACAACCTTCTGTAACCAATTAAAGATAAAAGAGAGTGTTTTGTTTTTTGTGCATAATCTGTAATAATATTCTCCTGGCGTACCTGATGAGTGTTTTCTCACTGTGTGTTTTTTGCTGCCCAGATCACGTTGTACAGAAGTAAGCTCTTGACTTCAATATATATTTCATCTTAATGTGGGTATGATGGGATTCTGTCCAAGGTCAACAGCGGAGCACCCAGGACCAGAGGTCTGAAGCACAGCGACGGCTCCACTGATCAAAAACATCGTATCTGACAAATGATGAATAATTTCTTGTCTTCTGGACCTTGAATCTATTTGTAAGTCAATATTTAATGTCCCTCACCGGAGAAATTGGCTGTTCAACCATCTTCCCAAACCATGTTTAAGCTGAGTGAAATGACTACCTCACAGCCAGCAAATAAAAAAAGAAAATAAAGAGCCATGGCGCTTATTCGTACGAGAAATGCAGGTCACATTCAGGCTGCATGTGCTTGTGTTTATGCATGTGTCTCCATGATCAGAGCGTAACCTTCACAAGGTTAATTAAGTGAATCAGTTTGCCATTCAGTGGTCAAACACTGCTGCACTACATTCAGCTCAGCTTTCTCATGCTAAACTGCTGGTTATCTCTCTGCCTGGTCTATACTAATAGATCGTAGCATATGCCAAAAGCAATGTCTGTTAGAATATTTATGCGACAGCACCATATTTAATGCAGGATTAGAATTTGTTTGCTCCATTGTTCAGTAAATCACTACCAAGCACTGGTGAATAAATGCATAATACATTTAGTTAGCCCATGGTACATTAGCCTTTGAAATTCCACAACTTACTACAGAATTATGTATATCCACATTAATTTTTTATACTGCTTACAACTGGCAACTCAAATTAGCATCACTCATTTATATTACTTGATCTAGGTCAGGTTTAAGTTAATTATGCATAACAAATGTGTGTGTATTCAATTGCTTTCTTATTCAAATTGCTATTTGTAGTGTACTTCCACAGTCGCCATCTGTATTTTCTCACTTTTGGTAACAGATTAAATGACCTGAATTAAAATTATATGATTTGAAAATGAAATAATGTGCACAATAATACATAGTGATACAATGTGATTTAATGTGTGACAATAATGTATTGTACACAATATGCTAGTGGGACATTAATATGTATATGTGTTTTGTTTGTACGAATACATGCATCATACTGGTATGTACAAAATCTCACATAAGTAGGTAGTTAGAATGCAGCAGATGTACTGGAAATCAGTTTATGTATGTACAGTATTTGTAATAGTATCCGGTCTGAACATAAATGTCACAGGCTCTATCTATTAGATCAACACCATGAAACAAAAGCTATTCCACTGTCAAAGAAGCTGCTACATTAAGCTCTGCACTCATCATGGCCATGTCCAAAAACTGCCTGAGAGAAAATAAACTGACTCTGTTTCCATAATAATCCATAAAAGAGTGGACACAAAACACCACAAAACAGTGTTATGGGCGATAGAAAAGAGATAGTTTTAATTGAATCGCTCATATTAGCATTTTAACGGCAGCATATGTCTTACACTGTGCTGCTATCCATGCTGCTATGACGATTTTTAAGGAGCACGGCTCACAATTTGCCAGGAACAAAGAGAACCGTGTTTTTGGAGGCAGCACTTTTGCTATGCTTGATATGCTGCATATCTGAGATAAATGTAAAACAATACAGTATGACAGCAAGGGACATATTTCACTGCAGTTTTTGAATTTACTTGTCTGTTTTATTGTTAATATTTTCACATGGTCAAAAACAAGTTCACAAGGAAAGAATAGGATGTGATTTGAAAGTTGCCCTATATTTGCCTCAGTTGCTTTAAAATGCAACCTGTCAAGTTACACCGCATGCTGCAGCACTTTTCATTTTGCCTGCCTGCCCGGTGGCCATCCACTTGCTCAGGTGAGTTATTGCCAGGACTGCTGGTTAAACACCCCCCATCAAACACATGTGCACAGACAGACACACACACACACACACACACACACACACACACACACACTGAGCAAGTTGTCCATTACTGTGCCTGTCAGCCAAGTACAATCAATACTCCCCCTCCGACAGCATGAACACGTGATGGAAGGCAAAAGAGGATGAGGTGAGGACGGGGCAAAGAAGGGAGTCTGGAGGCTGAAGAGGGAGAAGAGGGGCAGAATGCTGGGTAGGGAAGAAGCATAAGTGATGGTAAGGGAATGAGGGAAAGACAGAGATGACAAGGAAAATGTCCAGAGACCAAGACAAACAACAGAGAGCAGTAATACATAACAAAACATAGAGAACGAGAGTGTGGGAGGAAGAGATGGAGGACAGAGATGAGGAGTGGCAGAGCAGAGGAGAGATGGAGAAGAGAGAAAAAGAGAATGTTTGCATGTGTGTGTGTGTGTGTGTGTGCGCGCACGCATGCATGTTTGTGAGTGTAAGCGAAAGAAAAATGGAAAGAGGTTGTGGGTGGATGAAGAGAATGCTATATATAATGGCAGAGGTTCAGGAATAGATCAAAATGATTGTGTTTTGTGATTACCTAACACTGCAAACACTAGCAGGCACCAGCTGACATCAAAGACCACACACACACAAATACCCAAAATACACACACACTCATTGACACACAGACACACAGGAATACACTCAGCAATCTAACACTGGCACATGTGAGCCAGCAAACCTCATTTTCATGCTAAACTGAACTAACTCTCCACTAAAGGGTTTCTCTCATCTGGTTCAGATAAATAACGCTACTCCCACCATGCTACCAGCTCATCCCATATACATAAAAAGATTCAGAATCACATGTAAACACATGGACATGGCTGTTTTCTCCATCCACGTAGCCATGATACTCTCCTGCCACACATGTAGACATAGAAAATATAGAAATACATTTTTAAAAATGAAATAAAACAAAAGTACTTGAGGGACTCCATCTTTTAGTATGTGTGCTTGTGTGTCTGTGCATGCCTGTAGGTTCATACATGTAATGACAAAAAGATTCAGTCTCCTGTATTCTGCTACAAACTCCAACCTTGAGATGGCCTAATATGGTAACACAACTGGATCAGTAGCTGCTGAAATTAGTTTTTGTAGTATAGTGCGTTGCAAGGTAATTTAGGCGTAAGTGTGAAGGTAACAGTGTAAAACTAAAAGGGAATTAATCAGACATGCTTGACCCTTTTGTCAAATTAGAGTGCAGAGCAGTGTCAACTGGTGGAATATTGAGTGCAGAAGACAGGGAAAATATCACAAAAAAATGAGACTATATATAGCACGACACTACCCTGAGATATATTCAAACTGGTTTAGAGGCAAAAAAAAAAAAAAAGATTGAATACAGTTCATTCCTCCTTCTCTCCCTAAAGTTGGTGTGATTTTAGGAGGAATTGTAGTGCAGTCATTAAAACTGCAATAAAATCATAACTGTGACATACCCCTGGAAATCATTTTAAAATCAAGGGGGAAAAATGAAACCTCAGAACCAGGCAAATATGTAGAATGCTTATATAAACCACTGAACCCTGTTGGAACTTTCTCTTCTAATTGCTTTTCAACACTGAATCATGGAATTGATCGATGTGGTTCTCCCAGGGATGATATCTGGATCAGTGATTGCAGTTAAAAAAGATCAGTAACCATTATTGGAACATGTATAGATTAAACATCATATATAAACAGCATGTCATAGCAGGGAACCCGTTATTAATAACTACTATGATAACTGAATATATACTGTGATGACATCAGAGCATCACATGACACTAGGACGCTCTCCTCTGTTTATTGTGAGGTCGACTGATTGAGATTGAACAGTTTATCTTCTCTTGTTCTGCAGTTTCGTCTGCTGTACTGCTCTGTTTTGTTGATTTTATACTGTTCTATCACTTTTATTGTCCACTTAGGCCTGTGTCCTAGAGCATTTTTTCTTATTGTTTTCCAAATACTGTTTCAAGGTAATCCAAAGATGCCTCCTAATTTCGCCACTACCGTTAAGTCTGAAAGTAGACTGTTTCCTGATTTGTAGTGACGGCTATGTTTCTTTGGTCTGATAAAAAAAACACAATTGAGCTTTTGACCATCCCACTAGGTTTGGAAGACACCAACCACAAGCACACAAGCGCGGCATCACCACCATGAAGCATCGAGCCGATAAGCATCATGACGTGGAAATGCTTATCGGCAACAGGCCGTGGAGAATTGTAAAGGGAAAGTTTAAATCCCGAGGGACGACCTGATGCAGTCTGCAAAAGAGCTGCACCTTGGGAGAAAATCTGTTTTCCAGCAAGACAATAACTTGAAGCCTATAGCCAAAGCAACAAGGTGAATGTTCTGGAGTGGCCGAGTCAGAGTCCAGACCTCAATCCAATAAAAACTGGTGGCCTAAAAGCAATAAAAGGGGAAAACGTCTAAGGGGGGCGAATACTTTTAATAGCCACTGTATGTCTGTGTGTGTGTGTGTGTGTGTGTGTGTGTGTGTGTGTGTGTGGATTCCAAACAGCTTCTTTTAGCCGCAGGATGATGTGCTCCCAGCCAGCTAAGTGCTCAGCTAGCACCTACTCCTGCTTTGACCTACACTGGCAGGGGAAATTAAATAGCTTCTATAGTATCTCTATTGTTTTGTGTGCCTGTTTCCTTGTGTATGCACGTAGCCTATAGTGCATGTCTATGTTCGGGCACGTAGGTGAGTGTGCAGTGTGTGTTTATGTGCTTTAGAAATCTACGCACAGCATAACGTGCCGTGTGTCCTTCCAGTATTAGGCAGTGAGAGGAAAAGCTGAGGGCTCATGGGAAATGCTGCAGCCAGTGCACAGGACAAGCCTCTCTCCTCTCTTCTTTAATGTAAAATTACCAAAAAAAAAAGCCAAAATACAATTTATTGTCTTCTTACCAAGCTATGAAATTCAAGAATATCTGAGTAAAGAGACAGGTGTGGAAGTGCTCCAGTTTCATGTCTGCATAGAGCGGGTGGTGAGCTGCACACAGCCAAGGTGATCCCTGCCAGCCATTTTGCCCTGCATTTAGTATTCATTTTCCAGGCGATCAAACCCATTGCCAGGAGGTGAGAGAGAGTGTGCGTGCGTGTGAGTGTGGGGGGGTGTGTATTAACGTTTCCCACAAATTGAGTGTGTCAGAAATGTGTACGCATTAACAAACACATGGTTACGGGTGTGCAAATGTTGGCTTAACAGCCTCAAGACTGATATAAAGCAAAAGTGTCTGTGGATATGTGAAACAATGTTTGACGTTAAAGAATATACTAAGGTGTGTATTGTGCAGTAGGCCTGATTAGAAGCACAGGGAAAGAGCCAGAATCGGCCAGAGGCCAGCAGACCCGACTCCCTATACACAGCCGCTGAAGTAAGCCTGGATGCCACAGCTTCCTGCCGGCGAGGGATAAGGGAAAACGGGGGAACAAAGTAATAAGGAGGAAAAGAACAAAGGAAGCAATAAAAGGGGTAAAGCGAGGAGAAGGTGGATGAGCGGAAGAAGTAAGTTTGGAGAGAAAAGACAAAACAGTGCAATAACAGGAGGGGTGAGGGTGAGGGAGAAAGAAGAGATATGAAGAGGGGGCAAAAAGAGAAAAGAGGATGAAAAGTGTTCACTTCTGGTGGTAGAAAAGAAGAAGGAAAACAGAAGAAATGGGATGGACAACGAGAGGGGAGGAACTGAGCAGCAGTGCCCTAGCAACATGCGGTGGAGGCAGGCAAGATGGCTGCAGGGGACAGAGCACCCGGCCAAATATGGTCATCAGGACCCCGCTCTGTCCTACTTTCTCTAATGGGCTAAACCAGCGCCTGGATGATGCAGGAAGAACCATATATGGTCAGCAGGCTGCAGCATCAGCTCCCGTCTCTTTGATGTGTCGTGCTGGAATGAGTGATGCAGGATGCGGGCCTAATATACAAACAAAGCCCTACAGCGTGCTTACACATTTGTACACACACGCACAGTCATCTCACTAATTCCCTTTCCTTTATGGCGCGCTAGTTGACATGCTGACCCCATCCAGAAAACAGCGATGAGGGATGCTTCTGAGCTATGTGAGGGTGACTGAACAGGTTGTGAGCACATTGTACCTGCCCATCTGTGTTTGTGTGTAAGTGTGTGTCCTTCTCTGACCACATGAGCATGCCTGCTTGCTTATATGTGCCTGTGTCACCCCACCTGAGGCTCAGCCAAGCTGTGTGAATTCTCGTCAATCTGTGAAGTCTGCCCTATGGTTTCCCTTCAGGCTACAGTGTAATAGACTGGAGTTGTGCACCATACACACACCATGTGGCCAGGTCAACAGCCTTCAGCCGCAGCATCTATACGCATGGCCAGCAATCAGGAATGTGCAAATATGGATCAACCAAGGGCATTGCTGCGAGTGGCTCCCCTCCTGGTGTTGTTTGTGTCCTCTCAATCTTGTATGCAGCTTTGGAAGTGAAGCCAGCACTCCCAGATAAAAGCAACACTGTATCTATGTAAATATTGTTTTTAATTTGAAGTATTCCAACTCATAATTTGATTTATTTGTACACACTGGTTTTTTTGGCAATGTTATCCACCCCAGAATGTGGGGACAAGCTGAGAAATGCTGATCACAAAGAGGCGTTGTCATGGCCAGGAGATAAAGCATGCCAACAGTAAAGCACTGCAACTGATTCATCTCATCTCTATTTCAGTTGTCCTACGCAGGTCTTGTTGCTATGTGAGTTGCTATGATTGACCAGCAGGTCTCACATCCGTACACACAGCAGATTCCATTTCTGTCTGAATTAAGCCATTATATGAGACGCAGTGCTACAAAAACTGGGGTCTCGTTCATCATGACCTCTGAGTCACAAACTGCAGAAACTATTTTAACAACTCATGGACTGTATCGTAAAGACTGTCATTAAACAGCAAGAACTGGTTCGAAAGAATAGGGCTGTTTGGTAAGATGCCTTTAAATGTAACGAGTGAAGTCCATTTTCACTGCTCCATATATGGGCACATTAAAGGAGGTGTCATTCTCACTACTATGGAAGTGAGTAAGTCTTAACTGATCCCATCACAAGAGCCTGCGGGCTGAAACAATAGCTGGCAAATTATGCACTGGGAACACCCAAGTAAGTAGCATATGGATTCAGAGAATTTGGACTTTATTATTACAATTCAGAGAACATAGAGTACATTTCATGAAACTGAAACGTACGCCCACGGTGTATCTGTCAGTGTACTGTAAACACTGGTGCACCAAAAACATGTTGTATACAGCAGGTTTTTGACAGCCCACACATAAATGTGCCCATTATCATCAAGAAAAGATATGCGCAATGACAACACATTTTCAAAACGTTCCCCTCTGCCCAGGAAATAGTTTCAGCACTATCTCTGGGAATTATTCAAATGTCACTTGCATTTTTCTGCAAGGCATCGTCTTCCTCATCAGCATCAGCCCCTCATCTAGTGTGCATTAGAAACAGACCCCAGTGTAGGTCTTAGTTCCTGTCCTTACTAACAGCTACACTGACAATGAGGCCTGTTGGCATTAAAGTATTGGTTAACATTCAGCCAAAATGCCGCTTAACAACTCCATTGTGGCTACTAAGCCCTGTATTAAAGCACAGATAGCATGCCAAGACAGTTCTCTGCATGCTACATTAGACAGACATGCTTTCACTCAGAACCCTGCTGAGCAGGGAAAATTGCAGACTACCTGAAAACAACAAAAAACCCAATTTCAAATATGCAATTACATTTTCAGTGTATCCTGGAAACTGATTTATAATAACAAATGTGAAGGGGTTATCTGTTAAAAATCTATCAGTGATTAGGATTAACAGGGACTTTAAATAAGAACAACAACAAAAATAAGAAGCCATGTCCATGTTCAGTAAGTATGTGTCAGTTGAATTTAAGTACCATGGTAAAAAGTCTGCCTCGGGATGGATGAGGCTGAACTGAGTGAAAATGGTATAGTGAGGGAGGAAGACGACCCACTGTTCCTGTCAGGTGAGTTGACACACGCTCACAGTTTTTGACAGTGTTTTGTTACGAGTTTGCATAACATGGACACTCACCAATGGCCAGTAGGAGAACTGACAGCGCAGGCAGCATGTGCGCGCACGTGGAAGCATGTGAATGTCCTGTATTTGTCTATGCTTGCAGAATGTCTGGTAAAGTGTACATTAGATATGCAACTGTATGTGTATATGTGTGTGTTTGTGAAGGTGCGTCCATCTCTGTCAGTTTTCAGAATGCAGCCAGCAGTGTGCTGATGGCTGAGCTGCGTGGATGACACCTCCTGTTGACAGTGGGCTCGGAGCGAGGATGCTAGTCATAACATAACAGCAGGAAGGTGGGAGGACATCACCTCCAAGCACACACACACACACACACGCACACGCACACAGTAACACACCATGACACAGTGTTAAAGTCACATCAAGGTCCTTATTTAGATTGGCTATCATCTCTGACCTCTCTCTCTATCCTCATTAGTCGAACGAGAGCCTCTGCAGGCCTGAAGCTGCCGCAGGCCCACACACAAGATGTCACAATGCTTCATCAGTGCTACAGTAACTAATGCCTGCAGGTTTCATCCTGCTCACGGATGCTTTGTTGTGCCATAATTGACTGTTTCACTGACATTCGATCTGGTCCTTTTGACAGCCTTTGTCAGAATCCAGAAATAGTTTCCAAATAAACTCATCAATATCAAGCTTTAAGAATCAATTTTTGTTAATATTTCAGAATTTAGGTGAGGTGGTTAGTACACCTGGCTGGAAAGATTTGAAACCAATAACAGCAAGCATGATACAACATCAGGGCAGACTGCTGTTGTCACTGGAGAAACAGTTGGAGGTGCAGAATGACTGGAGAGGAGGGCATAACATGAGCGCTGATACAAGAGGCAGAAATGGGTTCAAATCAGGCCTGTGTCACATTTCTCTCTCTTCAAATTTAGCTTCAATGTAAGTCCCCATTCAACGCCCCCCCTCCTACTCCCACCCCCTCCACCGACCGACACACACACACACAAATACACACACACACAAACACACACACACAAACATAAAATGCCAAAGTGAAGTCTACAGCCCACTCTGTTTAAATGTCAGAATGTCAAAATGTCAAATGCCTCTCAAGTATGACCTCCAATATCAAAATGAAGGTTGATACAAGCATTATCTAAGGACGTCATCTACCCTTATTTACGGCTCCCATCCAGCCTGCCAAGCCTCTAATTATTAATCTTATCATGGATGACAGACAAAATGGCAAATTTGTATCCTGGCTGGTCTTTACCTGAAGGACAAAACCTTTGATGAGCTCTTCCTGTCTTTTAGTCTTTGTTTCTAGTTCTGTTTCTTTTTCTTTGACTGCCTGTCTCAAGTAAATTCAAGTCAGGTCAAAGAGTCTTTATTAGCATGACCAGCCCTGTGGCTAAGTGGAACATCAGCAGACTGCAGGCATCGCAGCGCTGCTACATAAACACACGCATCAGGTGTATAGAAGGAGAAGGATTGTGCTTGCTGTGTGTGTGGGTGTGTGGGTGTGTGTGTGTGTGTGTGTGTGTGTGTGTGTGTGTGTGTGTGTGTGCAGTTTGATGCATGTGATCTAATATTATATGTTATAATCCAGGCTTATATTTAGCAGATTAAATAATTAAGCACGCACAAAAGGTAAATGTGTAAATGTGAGAGTATTCTCGCCCACACACGTCTAGCTCACTTTGATAGGCAGTTGCATTGTGTGTGTCTGTGTTTCTATGTGTTAGTCATGTCTGAAAGGAGGAAACATCCACAGCAAGTCAAGAAGCTGCTTCAGCTCCTGCTAGAAAGAGAGAAGAGGTGTTGATTGACTGAACTCATTCATTACTGTAGAAAACTAGCGGATTAGCATCTGTTACATCATAAAAAGGTGTCTGATGGGAAAGTTAAAACCCTGTAGTTGGATTATTGCTGGCTGCCATCAGACACCAAGGCCAAAATTTCACACTTTTTGAGTTGTGTAGTAGCTTATGAGACATGCTTGTATTTCGTTTTTTAATATCCCATTAGCTGGGCAATAATTAGTAGATGCCATTAACTATTGGAACCCTAAATCATGATGCAGAGGCATTTCTGAGGGTATTCCTGTCACGTTTGACAGAGAGTCAAAGTCTTGATATGCCAGTTTCTGTTCTGCAGACTTCATGAAATCAAAGTAACTGCTCACTGAGAGTTTCATTCATCTGTCTCTCTGATGCTCTTCATATTTTCTATATATACACTAAGACCATTGGCAATCTGTATTAGATTTTGAACTTTCCATAATAAAGTTGAAGGATTTACTTGTGATTTACTTGTGAGCAGTCAGAAAACAACAATTATATGTGTTTTTTTCTGTTTGATACATAAATCATCTATATTTCCTCCTCATTTTAATCAACTCTGGTGCCATTCTTAAAGTCGTATCTAGACTGGAGACTGACAGGCCTAATGGTTTGCCACTCAACCAGCCTCAGTCTGTCCAGCTGGCAGCCTTTAAGGTTGTAGTGGGATGTTTTGCTCTACATACAGTATATGTTCCCAGGAGCCAGTATGTAGTGACTACTATTAGAATTGGATATATTCTAACCACTTCTACACTGGCTTCAGGGATTTTTGCAGCTTGATACAAGGCTGTTTTATTTCATCACACATTTCAACAACTGATGCGCTGCACATTTTAGTTGCCTTCCTCAGTGGCTTTATGTTGGAAACTAAAGCAGCTTTTATGAGTGTTCAATCTCTAATAAGCACCTACCATCCTCATAATGGCCTAATGAGCACAGACAAGTGCGAACAGAGTTACATACTCTCACATATACACACATTGCTGTCAAATATGCCATGAAACACATTTGCTCACACACACATCCAGGTGGTCCCATATGCTCCATGTGTCTCAAGCCAGCCTACCTATTAGAAAACCAATCATGGTCTGCACCTGGGCCTATCAATGGTAGAAACCTGAAGCAGCACAGACTAGTTTTCCTACAATATGCTTGTTTACAGTCTGGAGAAAAATCTAGAAGAAAAATCATGAATATGGTTGGAAATCCTGAGAAATTGGCCTGCATTTGGTTGATTGCTTATATGTAAAAATAAATGGTTTGTGTCAGGCAGGTATGCTTTTATCTATGTGACGGTGAAATAGAGAGAATTTAACAGTACAGGGTGAAGAACACAATTTATATGCTTTCAGAGTACAAATACCGATTTTACCGACACTTTAAAATCATTGATAAGAGAAGAAAAGAAGAAGGTCAAAGTGGTCAACAACCTCTTTGTGTTGCTACATTTCTGTAACAACAGAGAGGAGAGGGTGAGATATTTGTACATTCAAAGTTAGATTATGGCAAATGCAGGTGTCTACACAAAAACATGAACACCTGTGCAGGATAATGCAATCCAGCATAGCAGCCCTGCAACATCTGCACATTATGAATAGATACCCTTTTGGTATAAGCCTCACAAAGATGGTTCTTGCAAAACTTTTGAACTCAGCTATCAGCAGCTATGTGTTAGCCCGTCAATCTTAGCTCAGAAAACATTATCTGAACTATGCTTGAGGTTAGTTTGCAGTGCTGAGCCTGAAATTGTAGAGATATCCTAAAATAGCCACTGAGCGAAAAAAAAAAAAAAAAAATCTGTATATGTAATGCTGACATTTCCTCTGGCGCCATAATCTGGGCAAATTACAAAGATAAAGATATTTGCCCCACTGGAGGCAAGTAATAACCTTCACAGCGTCAAAGAATTTAATCTTACATAGTCAAGCAGTCGTGTTTTTCTATTCCAAATTTAAATCACCATTTAAATGCCTAAAACTTTAAACATTGGACCTGTAATGATTTGTTAAAAATTTTGTGAGCAAATTATTTACAGAGTAAAAAAAATGCTCATGACATCAAATCATCTGAAACGTAAATGCAGAGAAACACGTTGGACACTATAGATTTTTTTTTTTTAAAGACAGTAAATAAATCTGACTTCATAAAATCCAGTCACCTTACAGTAACATTAACCTATCAGTCTGTTGAATTAGTTAAACAATACAGTTTCATCTGATTGCTCTGCTTTGTTGTCATGAGCTTTTTGAAAAACTTACCAAATGATTGTAGCAACCATAGCATTTAAACAGCTTAAGCAGTTTGTATCAAATAAAACAATTTATGTACTTCATCTTTGTCTGGATGTGATGCAATATGTGAGCAGTTCCTCCGTTTTCTTTTTGAAATGCATTGTGGGAATAGAATATAACATAGGCACAAAAATCAAGTGCAAAAATGTGCATCTTAGCCGTTTTTACTATTCTTAATTTTCTAAAGCTAGCTTTGAAACTATGTCATAATGATAAAGGACACAGCTTTAGTCTTGTTTTATAACCAGACAAAAAAAATCTTTCTAAAAATACCCTCAAATATTAAACACTGACTAAATCTAAACACGTGAAATATAATTAATAGTCTCCATGTCCTTGGTGACGCCATGATAACTAACTGCTGACCTCTAATTATCCTGGGCTGTAAATATTGTATAATTTCACACTGAGTCGTACCATTACAGTGGGGGTAACACATCCATTGCTAAATACTGCTGATAAGAGATGACACACACTGACGCCTCCGTCTGCTGCTGGGTCCCTTCTCTCACCTTTCACCTGTCTCTCAACATGCCATCATCGTCACTTCCACACACAGACATCCACACATATAGAAACCACAAACCCCCTAATGCGCCATCCAGCAGAATCACTTTCACACCCAACAGGGTCAGCGAGCGGGAGTGAGAGCGAGAGACAGAGAGAAGCTGAAAGACATAGCGGCAGAGTGATTAGCTTGACATCACACAAAATAAGGGAGAGACGGGAGAGGAGGTGGGACAGCGTAAGAGAAAAATGAAGAACAGGTGAGAGTCACGGAATGAGAACAAAGCATATAAGACCGCAACAAAGAGAGTCAGAACAGAGGCATGGAGAGAAAGAAGAGATGGGCAGCCAGTGCTAAAAAAGCAATGGAATGTGGAGACATAGTGAAGGCACACAATGAAAATCAACACTGTTTCATCATTATTTGAACAAAGAGAGAGAGAGAGGAAAGAAAGAGAAGAATTCCTTCATGGCCAGGGAAAAAGAGCAATAGATAGAACGTGCCCGGAGGATATCACTATATTTATACTCTACTATGCCATTATTTATTTCGTTCTCTCCTTCTCTCTCCTTCTCCCCTGCTCCATTTGACGGGCCTGATTTTTAATAACATGCACATCTTTGTTCTTCTACTTGATTAAGGGATGGAGATTGGGAAGACGGTGCTGCAGGGGCCAGTGAAGACCACACTCCTGAATGGCAAATAAACCCACCTCCCTCTCTTCCTTCCAACAATCCCTGCACTCGCCCTCAACCTCACCCCCCTCGTCTTCATTCCATCATCAACTTCCCCTCTTGTGTTCTCTCCCCTTCTTCATTCCTCTACCCTCCCTCACTCTTTATCTCCCCCTACCCCTCATTCCCCTCTCTTCACTTCGTATCCATCTCCATTTACAGAGGACATCATCTATTCCACACATCTGCTTTTTCATTTTGTGGGGACTAACAGTGCTAGTCACTGTTAGGACTGGGAAATATTCCTAAAATCAGTGTGTCTATTTTGGGATATAACTACTGATAAGGAACTATTTTGAAAATCACATAAAACACTCAAAATAATGATCACAGTTTAAGGTATGCTTTATTATTATGTTGTTATAACAGACAGAAAGCTTTTTACACATGTAAAACAAAAACCTAAAATAAAATCCTTTCAAACAGTCCGTGAAAGATTATTTAGGTTAAAATTAGTGCCTCTTAATGCCATGATCAAAGCAACAACCACATGCTCAAGGTGAAGGAAATAGCTTCGGCTGTGGTGAAAACATGTTAACTGCCCATATAAAAAACATAACAGTGTAGGCTAAAGCTAGTTAGTCTTGGTGGTACTGTGCATAATGCAGAGGAAAATGTACGATCAAGCTTTTATTTATAAAATGAAAAGGAAATAGCGACTTGAAGCACTGTTTAAATCTCCGTTTGGACAATAAAGCAGACTTCAGGGATGGAGACAAACTGATAAGTTTGGCAAACGTAGTGCTATCTTATGTAAGTTTGTTTGACTGGGGCTGGTGGAGTGTGCACTTTCTCAAATCTAATAAAAAGGCAGGAGGGAGCTTCTAATGTTACTTGAACTCATATAGTATCTGAAAGTTGTTGATAAACAGTAATGCTGAATAACAGCCAAGCACTGTTTGTCATGAACCTATTATAATTTTGTCTGACTGACACACTTGAAACTGACAAATTAAAGGTTTAAATATATTTGATCATCCTGCAGAAGTAGATGTCATTTTTTTTTTGGAAAAGAGAAAAGAGACATTACCTTCTTACTCTCTCTTCTCTACTCCTCCGACTCATCCTGCTGGTAACAATCCAATCCTCAAGCCTCCTTGGCATATTAACATGACAGCCGTCAGCACCTCTATGCAGCGTGGCCTTTGCGCTGTGAGTCTGTAAGTCTGCACGGATGGGTGTGTATCTGTCAAGATGTGTCATAGCACGTGTGGTGCAGTCAAGTGTGCTGAAGTTGTGAGTGCAAGCATACAGTATATGCATCAAGATTTTTTGCATGAGTTTGTGTGCAAGGAGTTTTCCCTCTGCCCTCTAATTTAGGTTCACTGTGATATTTACCCCAGCACGTTTACTGACAGGTGTAGGTACTTTTTATTTATCAAATTAAAATGTTACTCCAAAGTCAGTCGTCATCTTACAAGTCTTCATTATTAAACATGGATCTATGCAAAAAAAAAACATTTTGATGGCAATACTTCTGAATTTTGAAATACAGTGGCAGTTCACCCGAATTTCAGTTGACACAAAATAAAAAGTATTAATGAATTAAAGATATATATAGATTATAGATTTTCACCTAGTAGCATTAGGATGCAGGTAGCAGTCTAAGCTACAGATGTAAAAATTCAGAACTTGTGTTTAACAGAGGTGGGGGTTAGAATTGGAGGGGGGGATTAAAATTCAAACATGGAAGATTTCGTACAACACTAAAGTCTTTCTAAAGTCTTTCTATATGTGGAGTGAGGTTGTGGAGCAGATTGGAGGTGGAGCTCCAAGCACGACCCAGTTTAAAAAGCCGTACAAAAACATGGTTTTCACGTGGTACGTGGAGGAGGAGGGGCTTTGAAACAGGTATATCACTGATTATTTATCATTTGTTTGTTATTTATGTTCTATTTTGTTTGTAAATATGTACATAAATAACTGAGTGACTGCTGGTCAAGATGGAGAAGGGGTAGGAGTAAATAAGCTTATGCTTCGTCCTACTCCTTTTCAGATATGTTGGGTTATTTTTTTGTTGCTTTGTTTTGTTTGTTTTGTTGATGTTTTGAATATTTTGATTTGTTTTTGTGGCTTTTATATTTTTCTCACATGTCAAAAATAAAAACCTTCATTCATTCATTCATGCAGATATCTTAAAATCTGGATGTTTAACAATAAAAGCGGCATGGCAACTAGAGCAAACTAGAATATATTAAATTAGAGTGAGCCACATCTCTACTAGTTAATTATGAAATGCAGGACTTGTTTGTAATAGATAGTTTCTTATTTTGTTTACAGAAGGATCTAAATATTTCTTCAACCGCTGCTCTCTGCCATGTACTGTGAGCCTGAACAACACACAACTGTATATGTGCATGAATGTGTGTCATTACCACTGCCTTCTTAGAATGAACTTTATCCTTCTACAATATGTCTGAGTATCATATCACCATATCACATTCAATGCATTGCTTTACTCACCATCCATCCATTGTTGCAAATTTGTTACTATTATCATGCACTCCGCCACTGTCTATCTCTCACAATCACTCCTTTTTTTTTTTGCTATTTTGCATATCTGTCTCCCTGTGATGCATTTTCTTCTCTCCCTTAAGCCTATAATACATGCGTGGCCACACACACACACACACACACACACACACACACACACACACACACACACACACACACACACTCACACACACACACACACACACACACCGGATTGAGGATGTGCTGACACAAGGATATTTTTCCTTCCGCATGAGCCTTCTCCTCTAAGCTTCAGGTCAGGACGGAGCACATAGCATCCACATATCAGTATCAGCTTCAAGACTGAGTCTCATTCTATGAAACTGACAAATACACAAACGTGTACACAGAAAGAAATGCACACACATACGTAGTAGTGCAGGCACTGTATGTTTTTGCCATTATCCTTGACTTTCTCTGGAAGCGTCTGTTTTCACCCACAACATTTGTTAATAGTCATCCTTCATTGCCTCCTGGAACAAAGGTGGAGGGCAAAAAAGGGCAGATGAGGGATGGAAAGAGAAGGAGGATCTAATGGTGGTGTTTTTCAATTGGGTTGATTTATGGCTGGGTTACCATTGTTCTACCATATACTCCAGTGGGCTGGAGGAAGCAGACTGGGCAGCTCAAGCTGAAGGAAGCAATAGAAGGGGGAGCAGAGGAGAAAAAATACCAAACACCAGAGCCACAGGAAACATGCAAGAGGAAGGACTCAATGCAGAAAATTGCAGCCAGGCTTTCAGGGTGAAGACAAGCAGGGCAGAGGAAGATAGGAAAGAATGATGGAATTAAAGAATAAGTGAGAGAAAGATAAAGAAAGGCAAAGGAAAAAGCAGAGGGGGCTTAATGAATGTAAAGGCTATAACAATGAGGCGAGGTAAATTGTCCATTAACTCAAGAGTTTGTCATGCGTGTGTGTTGCCCCACCATAACATTCCAATTTAGCACGTTACACTCTGATGCTTCCTGGCCACAGACATGCAATGCAAGGCATCTTTATGATACCAAGTTAGCTTGAAGTGAAACAAAAGAAAGCGACTGAGGTGGACAGATAGGATGCAAGACAACATTGTGACGAAGGAAAGAAAGGGAGGAGAGTAACATGGAGAAAATGTAGTGGTGGAGGAGAGATAAGAGGGGAAGAGAGAAAAGCCAAAGAGAAAATATTGAAAGTTGAGAAAGAGGGCAAAAGGTGGAGAATGGATAATTCACCTGGAGAGTAGGAAATTCACAGTGGGAGGGAGATACCATCAGTTCTTCAGATACAGAGAGAGATAGCCACTGCAGAGGAACAGGATCGAGATTTCAATGCAGACCCAAAAGGAGCAGAGAGCAACGCATTATCACACAGCAAGAAACACAATTATTACTTTCGACAGCCCCTAAGAGAGTGAAACAAACAAAAAAAAAAAAAAAAGAGTGAGCTTGGGCCACTAAAATGCTCTGAAATGACACAATAATTTGGTGGCAGAAGGGTGAACTGGAAGAGGGTTAATTTGGTTTAAATGATGTGTGATGAGGAAGATAATGATGGAAAGAACAAAATAATCTTTTACTCTCATGCAGCCTAACTAGCTAAACTGAGTCTGTCACATCAATGTCAATTAAGCAATTCAACAATGGATATGGACAATGGACATCGAAAGGCAGATATCAGTTATTTTTTAATGAGTTAAACAAGTGCTCAGCAATATAAAAGGCACCTCATCCTATAGAATATTGTCACAATGCAGCAGCTTATATTAATGATGGCAAGAATTTGGCTGCGTTTTTATACCATGAACCAAACACGAAAGGACACCTGTCATTAGCACTGATAATCAGTCAATTTGGTGTCTAAGTAGCTTGCAGTGCTGTGCCAGGTTTGGCCATATGCTTTGCTTTAGCACCTAGCCCACTAGCATGGCTTGGAGTAATGTTTCCTGGCCAGGGTCTTGGTAGAGGGACAACATTTATTTACCTACAACGGCCTGAGCAGTTCTGACAGATGTCAAGTCAAACTGATGAGACAAACGAAGAAGTGATCACAGTTCAAAGGACATTCATCAGTTCAGCCAAAAAATATTAATATGAGTGTTTATGTAGGGTTTGTACGTGCATGCACACATTTGCACTACATCTGTGTATGCGTTGGGATGTTCCCAAAGCGTGTAGGAAAGGAAGACAGACAGACAAACACTGTATAAAATGGATTAACTCACTATTATGGAGGAGCTGTCAGATGCCTATAAAACCAAAACACATTTCCCCTCCCGTCTCCCTTTAACCAGTGTTGCTTAATCTCCACCCCAATCCGCCTCAGAAAGGCTTGAAGGCTGTTACTGATTCCTCTAATGCTTTCAGATGAACTCTATGCTTTGACATGTATTCAGCTAGCTAGAAAAAAACCCTCAAAGAGCACAGCCTAAAACACTGACAGGAAGGCAGTGAAATCTGTGCATTTCGCCCTCAGTGATTTGGGGGAGGGTCGGTTATGCACAGGGTTATTCATAACCAGCAGCCTGCCATACTGGAGGATATCAAACTGCGGCGCATGTATCAGCAATCCAACAGGCAGAGTTTCTAATCACACCATTGCAGAGGGACGCACGGACGGTAAGGTGTTAGTTTGTACTCTCAGCCTTGGGGGAGGCAGTGGGTTAATATTCCAAGTGCCTACAGATGAGATATGATTTGATATGGAACTTCTGGGAGTTATATAATTTGTTACAAGCTATAGTGAACATTATCATCAGTTTGTTTCAGCAACTGAACAGAGAAAAACTTGTCCCTACAAAATAGCAGGGAAAAAGAAAATTATTATAATGGCTTTCTCAATATAATTTCTTAATTTGCAGACAAAATTCATTCATGTCATTTGGTGGTTAACAATATAATCGGTGGGTCATTTAGAAACACTGAGAAATGTATGAAAATACAATCCAGTAGGTGATCTCTGGTATTTTCATGTATTCATTTTCCTTTTAATCAGTGTCTCCAGTCTTTCTCATCACTGTGTGCATGACTGAAAGAAAATGAGCACTCCAATGGTAAATGCTACTGCGTGAACTTGCTTTGCTTTTTGATGCAGTAAATGACAGCCACAGTTCTTTTATCAGCATGGTCTCTTGCTCTCTAATGAGCATCATACCTTCAGCCTTGCTTTGCTCGCAAGCAGACATTGTTCATGTTTATTCATGTTATGCCAATATGGGCCACTTCAAAAGACTGTCCGGTTGGCACTTTCAAGAGAGTTGCTCTCTTCCTCTCACTCTTCTCTCTCTCTCTCTCCTGAATTACAGTAGTTCTCCTTTGGCCCAGCCTGCTGCACCTGTCTCCCTGCCAGGACTCAAGCTTTATTTACTGTAAAGCTTTCGCACAGATAAACACAGCAACTCAGCAGCTGTCGTGTATGCACACTCAAATACACATGCACCCACAAGACACACACACAAGCTCACTTGTGCACACTCATGCTCTCAGACGTTGGCTTACGATCAGAGCAAAACAAAACACGGCTGCTCGGGGCTCTCCTGTTTGTTTGATTCCTGTCTTTCTTTGTGCCGATTGTTCTCGCTCAAAACACCATCCTCACTTTTCTTCCACTTCATTCTTAAATGCTTTCCTTCCATCCTCAATCTTCTCTTTGCAACGCCATGTGTTTCTGTGAGAAAGTCCCGGCCTTAACTGGAGGAAGTTGTCAAAGAAGGCAGAGGGAAGGATAGGCAAGCAGAAACAAAAAAATAAATTATTAAAAAAATCGCCCTCAAACCTCGTCATGACGGCTAATCAATATGTTTGGGTTTTCCCCCTGTGGCTGGGGCCCAGGTGGTTTGAAAAGTGAGCCCAATGGAGCTTCCTCTTTCCTCTGTGAGGGTATGGAGAAAACCTGCTGCCCTAAGCCTGGCAGATTAGCTAGCCACCAGAGGACTTTACGCCTTTTCTGCTGAGCTATCTTATTGCTATTTCCTGTTCCCCACACCTCCTCCCCTTTGCTTCCAAAATCCATTCAATAAAGAAGCACTGGAGCATATGGTCATAGACACACTTTGTTAACATATTTTTGAAACTCCGTTTTCTTTTAAAATGGATTACTGCACACCAGTGTTTTGATGTCAAAGTCATTGTGGAAGGGTAAATGAGGTTGTTATCATAGCGGCGGTGGTCTCCTTTGAAAGGAGTCCAGTGTTTTCTATGGTTCACAGCAATACACTGAGTGAGATGGGCACATGGATGATGGCCTACAGGTAAGCATTTAGATGAATTACACACACACGCGCACACACACACACACACACACACACACACACACACACACACACACACACACACACACACACACACACACACACACACACACACACACACACACACACACACACACACACACACACACACACACACACACACACACACACACACACACACACACACAGCAATCATCCAGATACTACACTGATCTCTGCAGCAGCATGTCAGCTCCAAACAGGCCTTATTGCCAAATGAAAACAAAGGCTGCATGTACACTGCTGACACACACCATCAGTCACAGATAGCCTACAGCTGCAATGATTACCTGCTCTATGTAAATCCACTGAGCAATAAGACAGGTTATCCCCTTATGAGACAATGTTGTTATTATCGTAGACACATTATCACCAGCAAGTGCCACTGGCCAATTGCTAGCAACTGTTTGTCTCATTGAGACTAGATGGCAAAATTGGAAAATGGTGATATCAGGAGGCCAGTATATGCAATTCCTCAGGCAGTGCAAATGAAGGCTGCATGTTTTCTCCACATTTTTCAGAGTGAGCAAAAGTCTGACTTCATTAGGAGAACAATGAATCTTCAGTGGGAAAACAACATGTAATTGCCATTTGGTTTCCTAGTATTTACAATAGTTAGTGCATCTCAAACAATTAGAATATCATGAAAAAGTTATATTGTAATATTTTTAATTAGTTATTTCAAAAAGTGAAATGTAATATATTGTAGGATAATTGCACATAAAGTAAAATGTTTCAAACATTCTGGTATTTAAATTTCTAATTACTATCACCGACAACTTCAAAAAAAGTTTAAAACATATTTTAAAATATTAAAATATTTAATTTCCAGTTTGAGTAAATTACTATTCAAACAGTATAAATGCAATCTATCTGTTAGTCTAGTTCAGTGCAGCCATCCACAGATATGAGGCTGATGTGAGACTGCTGTAATAAAAGTTGTCCAAAAGATGATCACTGACTCCCTCCACAAGGACGGAAGGCAACAGAAGGTCAATGCTGAAAAGGCTGGTTGTTGGCAGAGCGCTGTATCAAAGCATACTGATGGGAAGTTGACTAGAAGGGAAAAATGTCAGAAAAAGGGGCACAAGTAACAGTGATCACCACCTTGAGAGGATTGTCAAGATAAATCAAGTCAAGAACTTGGAAGAGCTTCACAAGGAGTGGACTGAGGCTGGGGTCAGTGCATCAAGATCCACCAAGTACAGGCCAGACGTCTTCAGGAAAGGGGCTACAACTGTTGCATTACTAATATCAAGCCACTCCTGAAGCTACTACGTCAGAAGCGTCTTACCTCTGCTAAAGAGAAAAAGAACTAGACTGCTCAGTGTTCTGAGTCCTGTTTTCAGATGAAAGTAAACTTTGCATGTCATTTGGATATCAAGATTTTAGAGTCTGGAGGAAGAGTGGAGAGACACAGAATCCAAAGTGTTTGAAATCCAGTGTGAAGTTTCTGTATCCTGTGATCATGTAAGGTGCCATGTCATCTGCTGGCGCTGGTCCACTGTGTTTTATCAAGTCCAAGGGCAACGTAGCCATCTACCAGGAGATGGTAGAGCACTACATGTTTCCATCTGCTGACATAGCTCTTTTGGGATGCCGAGTTCCTTTTCCAGCAGGACTTAGCATCTGCCCACAGAGCCAAAAATAGTACCAAATGGTTTTCTGACCAAGAGATTACTGTGCTTGATTAGCCAGTCAACTCTTCTGACCTGAATCTCAGAGATGATCTTTGGGGTATTGTCAAGACTATGTTCACCTTAGCATCTGAGCAGTGCCTGCCATGCTGCACTGATGCAGTATCCCATGGTCCCAAAGAAGAGTCCCAACCAAGTATTTAGTGTATGAATGAACATATATTTTAGAGTTTGGACATTTCTGTATTGTAAATCCTATATTTGATTGATCTTAGGAAGTATTCTAACAATTTTTAGGTGTTACATTTGTAATTTTCCTGAGCTACACATCATAATTATCTAAATTTTAACCAAAAAAGTCTTGATATTTTTGACTTTATGTGTAAAAAGTTTACCATTTTCAATTAAATTACAAAAAACAGCAACAAAACTCTTACTGTTTGAAATGCACTAGTGCTTGAATTTCCACTAGGACAGAATCAGATTACAAATCATTCTGTGATATATTTTGCACATATGTCTTAATTGCACCATTAAAAAGGCTATATGTAACATTTTTACCTTGATTCTACCTGCTCAGCACCACATAAACCAATGACACATTGTTAGCGACTAGCTGGTGAGCATATTGGATAATCTGGCAGCTTAAGTGCCAGACATCTCCTTTAGGAGTTTGTGGATGCCAAAAATATAAGAGATCAAATATTAGAATTAGATTTATCTTGTGGCCAGAAACATGTCTCCTTAATACTGCTCCATATGTGCTGGTTGTTTAAATGTACAGCTATTTTCTAACATGACTGCCATATTAAGTGTTGTGTTTCAGACCTGTTGCAGCTGCTTCTGAATGGCCAAAACAACCTGTTAGTAAAGGTTCAGATGCCAGAGAATACAATTAAAGTCAATATGGCACCTGGTATTCAATACCTACAATCTACTACTAATCTCCAGTTTCCTCATATCCAATACTAATACTAGTACTAATACCAAATGCTTGACAACTCGAATCTTGTTTTTAAGTAGAACACAGAACATGCTGTGTCCTAAGTTATCTTGTTGAATTTCTTACACAGTTTTTTACTCATGACCTGCAAACAGCAAAGAATTGAACAATGAATATAGTACAAATTGACATCAGATTTCGAAACAATGCAATTAGTAAATGGCAAAGGTTGTAATTTAGAATTTAGTGAAAGACATTGATTATTGCATCTACAACACACAAAAGTTAACCATGACATTTGCTGAATATACAGATGAAAACCCCCAATATGCTTTCACTATGTCTGAATGCAGACGTTTAACACACAAGAGCAGCACACTACAGCTCTAATATTCACAGATAACCCATGAAGACAGAGACAGAAAAAACACACACAAGCATGGATAAACATAGCACACACACACACACACACACACACACAGGCATACAGCTACACAGGCTACGTCTAATATCAATACCTTGTCATTGTTCTTGTGTCCCAGTGTAGATATAGGCATCACGTCTTCAAAAGTCACTGCAGCAATTCAGATAAAAATACTTAAAATACATGAGCTTCAGACTTTGATTCCTAAGCAAGCTTTAGCTCAGGAGGACTTGGAATAAAACTAGTCAAACAACGCTGTGGATTATATTGAGTACTGCTGAGCCAGAGAGACAAAACAGTTTTTCATTTTAACTGAGCCTCTTGGATAATGCACTGAAATTGTTTATCTTTAGTAAAGTAAAAAAACTACTGCCTCCAGGGAAGTTTCTATCTCATTTCTATCTCTTGGTGTAAAAGATGCTACTGATTACCTACCATTTTACACTCAAGCTAATCTGAAAGTTATGCCTCAAAAAAAGCGATGATGTAGATAATATTTTACTATTTAATGACACTTATGTGGAAGTACTTGCGGCGGTATGCAGTAGCTTGGGGTTGTCATGGCAGCCAAGTTTTTAACTCAGCAGAAAAAATCATGCTATTTATACGCCACATGTTGGTTGAAATCTAAAGCCAATAAAACCACAAAAGAGTTAATAAATCCTATCTGTTGTATTCTTTTTTAAATTCAGTTATGATGACATGAGATGAACCTATTAGGAGTTTTATGTTTTAGTGAGTCAATTGAATATGCAGTACTTAAAAAAGCAGTAGCCTGTAATCCCATGCTGTAGCACCATTCGGACATGCAGACAACTGAACTGAAACTATCTCGCATGTTATTACTTCTGATTGGTGGAGAATCCAAGCTCTTGGCTCACAATCCCAAAACACTAGTGTTTTGGAAAGAATGACACAAAAGGCAAAATATAGAATTCGTGACCAAGTCGAACCTTAGACTACATTTTAGGAAAGCATTTTCATGAGTGAAATTACCTCTCAAAGACTCTTTTTGAGAGGATGTATCAGCAGGAAACCTGAACAAGTTGGACACCAGATTCAAATATTATGAATGGCCGTTATCAGTTGTCATCACTCCATTAGTTATGATTCACATACAACACACTGCCCCTACTGTTAGACCAGAAGGTGTTTTACTATCCATTCTGATTATAGTAAAACAGAATGTTTATTTAAAAACATGCATCAGTTAACTGGTGGTTCTAAAATGACCTCAAGTATCACCATGCATGGGTCTCTGTCTCTGTGTGGCTGTATAATGGGCTGGTGACCTGTCCAGGCTGTACCCTGCCTTTTGCTCTTTCTCATTAGCCTCTTTCAGACATGGGATATGAAACATTGCTGGCTTTATCAATTTCTTAAAGTGATGGCATTCTAGTCATTCAGACATAGGGCTCTTTTCCATTAATGTCCCTCATGTACACACGCAAAATCATTCATGTGAGACTAGACGATACACTAAGAGATGGAGAAGGTATGGACACGGCAGCACAGTCACACTGTAAAACAGCAGCTCAAAGGTTCATTTTAGTCAAACACGAAACCTTTTCAGTCCCTCGTCATATCTGAGGTTTTCAGTATTTCCAAGGAACTGGAGCTCTTTTCAGACATGCGACATGGACAATGAAGTTCCTCGTGTTGTTCCATGTGTAAATGTCTGCAGTTCACTCTCTTTAGAGATACTCGTGGATCAAGCCGATGTCTGATGCTCCAGGCATGCAATAAAGTAGGAAGAAATAGTCCTTAACAGCTTGGAGCTAAACAGCTATTCTGAGTGTGACAGCTCACCTGTCTGATGTGAAGACATGCAGGCCTATACAGTGTGACTTACCATCAGTTCCTGTCTCGGACTAATCTGCTTTCCGTGCTCTCTCTGTAATAATTTCTAATTATAAGAATTAAATAAGAGATGAATGAATATTGGTGTTAAAATGTGTAAAAATTCATTAAACCACTAAACACAACCCCAAGCACTGCTTGCTTGTGCTTACCTATTCAATGTGGTGGTTCGGTTCACACTTGTGCCATGTTGAAAGTGATACAGAAATGTTACTAGGTCCAACCTATGGTGCATGTCCACAGGATGTTTTAACATGCAAAGCTTCCAAACACTGAACATGATGCTTTTCAATGGGAATCAAAGCAGGAATCATTGTGGCTCAAATATTGGCAGCCTCAGATTGGAATGAATTTCAAAACAGTTCGACAAAATGTGCGTCTGAAAATATTTGAAGAGGGAAAATAGATATGCAGTTGCTGACTTATTATATTGTCCATGTCAGGGATCATTTATGATCACAAGTAATTAATGAAATTATCGTTATTGTGATATGTGTCAAACTCTCTTGCTTTTGAGATTTTGAGACTAAACTTCATCTTTCTGTCAAAATCATTATACTCATTATTGGTGAGTCTATTTAATATGGCCTGTGTACATAATCTGTTTCACCTGTGAAAGTAAAATAAATTGTAAGCTCTTAGAGTATTATTTATTTATATTTAAATTATCTGATAGTCTTCTATTAATGACAAGTTGCCTATATGATCAGTCATTTCGAGACCAACAGAATTTGTATGTGTCCAGATTTACATGTTGACTGCTGCTTATAGTAATGTGAGATGTGTCTGTTGTACAAGGCTTTCACAGGTATGACGTTTCAGTCTGACGAGGTTTTTGTCACTCCATATGGAATGTAACCTAGACTACAGGACTCTTTAAAGAGACGCCTTCATCTCATCCCCTGGAAGCTGTTCAGTTTAAAGAAGTAGGACATAGAGCTTTCCATACTCTTATACTACTACTTAGAATGTGCAGAGAGGAAATGACTTTCTGTTTACTATCATGTTAGAAATAAGATCTCTTCTTCTTCTTCTTGGAGAGAGAGATGGGAGCAGTCTCTCTCCCCAAATGCAATGACAAACTATTATTCGCTGTATTGTACACCATACTAAACTTACCAACGAACCAGTAGTGTGTTTGTTTTCTTATTTAGGACACTACCAGTCAAAGCAGTATTTTACAATCTACTGTAGTAAAGTTTTACTTTTACAGACATTTCAGGTTGTAATAGATGTGAATATTAGGCTAAAAGAATAAAAAAAGACATGGAAATTGTGTATTTTTGCACTTTCTGTGATGCTTTTAGATTAATGTTGGTTGTAAAATATGAAAAAAGCCTTCCCCAAATCACTTCACACAATGCCAATACATTGCTAGAGCATGACTATCCATTATTGGGCCAATATGAAATTCAGGCTTGTTCCCATTCCACAACTTCTACCACAGTGTTCATTCAAAGGAGTAAATATCTAACAGGGGCTGATCCACATAAAGGTCAGGACCCAAATTTCCCAACAAAACGTCACACTGTACTAAGATTTACAGGTCAACCATGGATTTCAGTGTAATCTAGCTAAGCCGTGTGATGTCTGTGGATATGCTGATAATGAACACCATTACTGGTCAGGAAAACTGCTCAGCAGGATCAGCAATGAAAAATTACAATGTGTAACACAAAACTCACAAGACTGGCAATTCTGTTGCCTGAATGCTTCTTGATTTTTTTTTTTCCAAACAAGAGTATTTATGTAGAATTGTACCAGAGTGGAGGAACACGACAAGACTGCTTTCACAGTGCTTCACTTCTTCTGTAATAAAGTACAATGAGCTTCTTCTGTCGTCAGACAGTCTGAGGTTTTCAAACATCTTCACAAAACGGTTTCCCAAACAATGGATAAATTGTGCAACTGTTTACACTGATAATAAAATCTTAGATCACAACAGTCATTGCTATAATATGCTCTCATAAGCTTTTTATCAACATAAAATGACAATAAAATTAAACCAATTTTTCTTATTTTGCAGCATGACTCCCTCTGGCCTCCTCAGGGGTCGGCAGACAGGTTTGATCAGTGATTGCAGGATGACGTCCCCTGCTGAGACTCCATTTTCTAGCTACAGGCATTGCCTGCTCAGCAACTGATTAGATTAAAAGGCATGCTCTTTCACTTTGAAATTTATTTTCTGATCTTCTGATAAAAGGCACTGACACCATTTGACAGATAAATTTGTTTTGTGACCATGAGGCTTGCAAAGACTTGTTGGTGTGCAGTACTTGTAGACAATACAGTGACATGTTTTTCTTAGTTCGGTTTTCAGCTTTAAAAAAATGCATTTGTTAATAAAAGTAACTCTTTTCCAGATTGACAGAAGACATTAGAAAAAAATGCCAAATTTATCAAGCCAAGCTACTGACTCACTTTTTTATTTCTGTCTAATTGGAAAACATTTTCTATTTTGTATTTAATTATTCTGTTATGTAACTTAAGGTTAATTGCACCTACAAATGAGCTTACCAGGGTTCACTTCATTGAATACAACAAGTGAATGAGACAAGCTGGACCAATCATGGCTAAAGCTGAACACACGATGGGCATGGTGACATAAGCTAACCCTCTGGTAAAAATCAAGATACTGACAGACCTAATGAGCAGTCATGCCACCATGAAAACAACACGCAATGCTACCCAGAATGCTTTTCTTCATTCTCCCTACATTCTTTTGGGGACAGGTCCTGAAAAGACCTCAAATCAGCCTTTGGCTCTCACACAAGGCAGCAGCAATCCAACAGCGACACATTATAGCTGTGACTTTCTGAGCGTCCGCCAGCCAGCTGATTAGGACAGGCCAGGTCAAGACTGATCACCTGAGTCTCAGACCGTATTACAATTACACTGACAGAATGCTGACCTTTTCTACTAATGCTAATGCCAGAGAGTTTTATTTCTGCCTTTAGTGTCATCATGCATGTAGATACTAAAGTACTAAATAACCACGAATGCTCAAAATGGTTACAGTAGCAGTACACATAGACAAATGATCCCACTTTTACCCCAGCTGACGCACATTACACACATTGCTTTTATCTTCTTGCAATCCAGTCCTAATGACTCCATTAACGGAGGGGCCATTAGCAGCATTCACTTTATGGCCAGCCAAACAGCCCAGCCGGGAGCACATTATGGAAAGGGCATGTGTGTCCTAATGTCCATTTCTTGTCACCCTCCTAACACACACTCACTCATACACTCACTCAATCTTTCCCCTAAGGCCAGCTAGCCTGAAGCAAGCAGTACTGGGCAAACGACTAAGCAAACAGGACCATTTTTTGTGCTCCATTAGGCAATGGGGAGCAAAGGTTTATTGCAGGCTGCAGTGCCTCGCACTGCTGGTCAAGCGGCGGAGGATTGAAGGCAGAGGAAACTGAAGTGCTGCTCAGTGTTTGAAGAGATTTCATATCCCAAATTAGCCCAGTTCACTCCAGACCAGGGACTGTCCAAGACACTTCAGAGGCAAACTGCCATGCAAGAGGCATCATGGGGTATGAAAGCTAGACCAATCACAGTTCCAAGTTTATGAGAAAATAATATACACAGTGTTGTAACAGTCTAGCTATTATCTGATCCTGATATAACACCATAAATTAAGTCTTTTATGACTAGAATAAAGCACTCACTGCTATACTAAGGCATAGTTAAGAAAGAGTGCCTATTCACACCAAAAAATTGCTTGATGATGCACTATGTGAAAATGTGTTTTTACTTAAAATAACTTACAGGGAATATCAAGCAAAGACATTACAGGCAGAATCAAAACTGAATTCAGAAAATAAAAACATGAACCAGTGATTAGAGAATGCAACCTGATGAGACAAATGAATTTCTAATCTGAACTCATTCTTATGCAGATGATACTCAATTATATTCATCTATAGAGACAAATGAAATCAATTAGTTAGTCAAACTCTGAACATGTCTTAGGGACATAAAGGTCTGGATGACCTGTAACTGTCTTAATTTAAATGAAGACAAAATTCAAATTATTGTATTTGACCCCAAGCACCTCAGAAACACATTATCTAACCAGATAGTTACTCCGGATAGTATTGCCTTGGCTTCTAGGTCTACTGTGAGGAACCTTGGAGTTATTTCTGACCAGGACTTGTCCTTTAACTCTATATAACTCTATAAAACAAGTCTGTAGTACAGTCTTCTTTCACCTGCGTAATATTGTCTTCTTGCATTTTCCAGAGATCCCAGAAGTAGAATAGCAGGCAAAGCCTTCAGTTATCAGACTCCTCTCCTGTGAAAACAGCTTCCAGTTTGGGTTTGGGAGGTAGACACCTGCTCTACTTTTACAATTAGGCTTTAAACTTTCCTCTTTAATAAAGTTTACAGTTTGGGCTGCTCACTATCGCCTGAGATGTCCCATAGTTATGTTACGACAGGCTTAGACAGCTGGAGGATTTTTCATGATACAGCGAACATCTCTCCCCTACTCTCCTCTCTCTTCCATACAGTTGTACACCACCATTACATGTCACTAACTTTGTGTCTTCCCCAATGTTCTGTGTTTCCTCTCCGGTGTCTCTGAATATGGAGCTACACGTCTCTGATCTGGCCTCACAAATCTTGAAAATGTTCATTGTTCTCTTATCTATTGTATGCGTGTTCTCCATCTGCTATCCTGCTAGCCTTGCCCCAGCCACTCCCCCACCCCTATTATCCCTACACTCACTCCCACCAGTTGAGGCAGATAGCCACCTTCCCTGAGCCTGGTTCTGTCCAAGTGAACGGAACTGAAAGAACCAAACGGGCACAAACCAGGGAAATGGGAATCACTAAAATTCAATGCTGAAGGCTATTTTATGAACCAATTGCATTTCTTCCATGATTTAGACTAAGTCAAGTGAAATGACTGGGACATATTATATCAACACTGCATAGTGCTGTCATGAGAAGACTCAGAAAGAGGAGGTCAAAAAATGTGAACACGCAATTGTTAGTTTGTCACATCATCTCCATAATGCCTCTCTGATTCTACATGTCTGGACTCAATGAACGGAGTGCATGTAATCCAGTGTGGATGTTTTTTGACTGGAGCAGTACTGGTTCTACAGAGTGAGTCATACAGCTTTTTTGTGACCATGGGCAACAGCTGTGGAGGGCCTGGGCCAAAGTTCAGTTAATGTCACTAAAGCAACCGCACACGGCACGTACATGAAACCTCCTCTAGATGACAAATCTGATGCTCAGAACAGAAAGTGAAATGAATGGTTGCCAACTAGGTTTAGGGCTGTTTTAGGCTGCATGTTTGTACTGTGTCATAATTCATTGATTTTGTCGTTTGGCTTCAGCTCTGGTTTGTTACTTGGTTTGTCTTATAATCAGTGTTCGAGTGTAGTGCACCACATGTGTTTAACCTAGTAGTTTACTTACATTTTGCAGCGGCTTTCTGGTACTGCTTCTATTTTATACATGGTCGTAAATTAGCTAGTTAACAAACGGAAACTGCAAACAATTTTCAACCGTAAAAGTTAAGTAATGAACAGAAGCCCTTTGAAGAGTCCTGCCTGCGTTACCTTTCATCCTGGCTGCTGTGAAGGCATGCCACCACCACACACCTCAGTAATCCTGCTTGAGGCAATAACCCAACCTGGACTCTAGTTTCTGGAAAGTAGGTGTCTGACTGATTGATGCACATTTTATACAAAACAAATCTGGCACTCCTTTCACTTTCGCATGAATATTTTCCTTTTATCACTTGTTCATATATGACCTGTGAACAAATGGGCACTTTTTGCAACAGACTGAGGGGTTGTTGCTTTTTTGGCTGATGTGTTACTTTGTGTTTAATGTATTATTTTGTCTTTTTTATCTGTTTTTTCCCCAGAGTAGTTTTAATTGCTGTATGTTCTCTAAGTGGCTTGAGTTAGCTACACCTGATTTCCTCCAGTGTTTCTCCTGAAAGTGTACAGGCCAGGCAGGCTTCTAGGCCATCAAGAGCCCCCATATACCAACTATATTACACTACGTATGCTTCATATCTCTGTCAGTTTGCACACATGCAAGGGATGTTAACAAGAATCCTTGCACTTAGCTAATGGCTGCAGGACAATGATTCTAACAAGCAGCACAATGCTGTTCATGGATTCAGGATTTGAATTTGCTGTAAGGAAAACAGCCCTGCAACTTGACATGAGACACACCGTGGCCTAGCTTTACAGCAAATTCGTAAGCCTACTGTAAGCGCAATAAAAGTTTGCAACAAGTGTTAATCTGTCTGAAACCAAAGATGGAGAAATGTTGGCCTCAAGCTTCTTAAAGTCCGGCCAAAATATATGTGTCCAAACCAGAATCTGGTGACAGCGGCTGATGGCAGCCAGGAAAACTAGTCCTCAAGCAGCTCTCCTTCTGACAGCATTACAGCTGTACCACCACCCAGCAGTCACAGGAAGACAGGCTTTAATACAGGGTAATTTCAAAGGGAGAGGAGGAATAACAACTATTATTTTTAAAACTGTGCTGGGAGTACTGTGGCTAAACCACCACTTCAAAGGAGTCAAGCTAGGGTAAACACAGGTCTCCATAGGGTAGATTTACTGTAGTTCAACTTCCGCCACTGTGAAATTATTGGTAGCTTGCAAAACTATGCTTTTAAACTAGGTTCCTCTGCACTGCTTTTCATACACAATTCCATGCTAAATGTGTATTTTCTGCTTTCTGTTTCAAGCTCTGCAGGCAAATGGTTGTTCTTGCTGAGAGAAGAGTTTAAAGACTCTGTATCTCCTAAAAGTGGGGTTGAGTTAGTCCATCCCTGAATATTAGCTGACTACTCTGGGAGCCTTGGATTTCAGATGGGTGTAATTTACTTTCGCTGAGCAGGACTGGACATCAGTTTCCGCTGGCGGCCTTTTTTCCCCCTTTCCCAAGAAGTGAGAGGCCATTTATCAGCTACTAGAAGAACATGTATCGATGGGCAACATAGTCTGGGAATTTAGCTTTTATTACACTTCAAACTGCAAGGTCAACTTGGAAGAAATCCGTGTCAAAGCTGTCAAGCACAGAAACATAAAACAAATAGCCCACGCAGAGGATGCAGCATAAAACATCAAGATAAGATTCAGATGTCTCACAATGAAAGTCATGGTTTGTGTTTATATGTGTGAAATCAGCGAATATACAGAGCCCTGTTCAGTTGGTTTTTTTTAGTAGTCTTTGGAGCTGACAGTGTAACATCAATAAGTGGAGGAAAAGATTAGTTCACATTTGTAACATGACTGCACATAACGATGGCACTTATATATTTGAAGAGGAAAACACATGCGCTGGTGATTTTTTCCTCAGTGTCCTTTTGTGTGTGTCATGTCATATTATAGCTCCACACTAACTCTTTGCACATTTACTAAGCTGCAAGCAGAGAAGCCATGTTGTGAAGCCTGGGCCCTTGTGACATTGTAATGTAGTCAGTACTGTCATGCCTTTGATGCCATCATATGCCACTCGTCTTATCTTCTCTGGGTTTTCTGACAGTGACAAAGGGGATCGGCAGCAGTGTGTTATCAGTGTGCAGCTGCAGTAATCGTATTATTTAGTAATCTTAATTCTGAGAGGCTGACCAACAGTGTGAACAAAGCAGGGCCTTGCTAAGCCCATCAGTGCTCCCATGGAGCAGAGGTCTTTTCCTGCTTCACAGCCCCTCTAGACCATGCATTCCCTTTTACTTCTCTGTTTCTCACCCTCCCTTCTCTGTGTCCTCTCTGTTGTTTCTGTCTCACACTTTTGTCTGTTCTCTCATTTGCCTTCTGTTGATTTTCTTCTATTTCCAAAATGTTTTTGCTGTTCCTCTCTGTCCGTCTCTCTCTCTCTCTCCTTCTCTCTTTTCATTGCTTTTTTCACCCTCCCAATCTTTCTGTCCCTGTAACATTCTGAGCTGGGAGTTTGTGTAATGGCGTTATTCACAGTTCATTGGTCTGTTTGAAGGGACTATCTTGATTGAGCGTCTCCTGGTGCAAGGCCTGGTGACTGTGGGAGTGTATAAAGATGTGGATGTGTCCATGGAGATAGATGGGCTTAGTAATATGCAGGACATTGCAGAGGCTGGGTTTCAGACACACACACACACACACACACACACACACACACACACACACACACACACACACACACACACACACACACACACACACACACACACACACACACACACACACACACACACACACACACACACACACACACACACACACACACACACACACACACACACACACACACACACACACACAGAAACACATAGGGAGATAAAAGGAGGCTGAAATGATATGTAGCCAAAGTGTAATGCTCATGGCATTAGATGTGAAATGGAGGCAGCAAAGAACTAATCAGGGAATGAGAGTCAATTCACAAGCTGGTGTTGTATCTACACTGGTTCACTCTCTTCAGTTTTAGCCGGACATCCTCTTTCTGACACAGAACCAAAAAAGTGCTCTGAGAAGCAAAAATACTCACTATTAATTAGTTCGAATTAACCTTAGGAAAAATGTGTTGGAGTGTGCACACACTCACACAAACACACACATGGACAGGCACCTCATCTGCCTCATCCTGACACCACTCTGATGCTGTTGTAAGCTTGGCTGTAAGATCAAAATCTCTTTCTTTGGCACACACTCTCAGACATACGCGTGCGCGCACACACACACACACACACATTGCCTGCAGCAGAGGAAGCACAGGAAAGCAAATCCGTTGTGAAGACACCATAAAAACAACACTGCAGAAAGACAGGCCACTTCTGTGTTTCAGAATACATGAGCTAAATTCATGCTAATGACATACAGGGTACATATGAAGACATACATACACACACAGAAAGAGAGAGAGTCCTACTTACAGAATGAATCAGACGGTATCAAAAGCGCCGTGCCATGTTATCGCTGTAGCAGTGAGTCAACCGAGGCATCGAGATCTGAAACCACAGAGTTTCAGTACTTCAGGCAAGGGGTGATGCCATGGGGAAGTCAGAGGAGTTCACACTTCGCCATTGGGGGTGAAGACATATAGAGTTAATTTGGAGGAATCAAGTGTTAATACTCAGATGGAGAAAATAATCCCTATAGAAAAAATGCAAGAAAAAAAAACAATTGTCTTCTTTCTATTACTTCAAGAAAGAAACCAAAAAAAAAGATAAACCCATCTTGACACAAAAATTAAAGTGGCAAAAATATGTCAATTCAAAAAGGGCTCCACCTTTCCCTTCTTGCTGTCCTTTCCTCTTGATTTTCTAGAGATTGCAGAGGGCCTATAAGCAGAGGAACACTGGCATCAGAACACCAATCATTGTGTCAGACGAGACGAGAGGGCATAAAGGAATAAATGACAAGCAGATGAAGGGGAGGATTTCCAACACCTGCTCTCTCCCTCTGTTTCTTTCCCTGCTTCTCTACCTCTCTCCTTCCCTCTCTCCAACCTGTATTTCCTTTCTAGTAATAGATCCCTCCCTCCCAGCTTTTTTTTAGTGCATGGGCTTGCCACAGTACTGACTGAGATGGATGCAGATGAAGTGAGATTCTCCAAAAACTACAACTACAGACACTCCTCTTCTTTCTTTCTGTCTCTGCTTTCTTTCCTTCTCTCTGTCGTCTCTTCACACGTTGCATAGAATGACAATGAATTGCATGCTGTCTACTGTGCCGGCACTGGCTGTCTGCCTGGCTCTCTGCCTGACGCTCAGTCTGTGTATCTGTCTTCCTGTCTGTCTCTATTCTTGTCTGTCTGTCTCACTAGTCTCAGAGTTTGTCTGTCATTCAGCACAGTTGTCTGTTTACCAAGCCATCTTTCAGACTGCCATCCTCCCAACCACTAAGATACAGGCCACGAAGGTTCAGACAGGACAAAACACTTGTCTTCTGCTTAAGTCGCCCTCCTGGTGTAAATCCTGAACCCTCTCCTGCCCATTGCACTAACTAGCCTCCAACACAGCACAGTCGAGTTACAAAGAGACTAAGTATCCAAAAGGATTCTGAGCAATCCTAGTTAATTCTCTGACTTCTATTTTCTTGGCTTGTCTGTGTCTTTCTCCGTCTCCTTCTCTGTTTTTCTTTCTCTACCTGTTTCTCTGTTTTTTGCTTTTTTTCCCCCTTCTTCTCTCCTAAGTGCCGGTCTCCTTGCTCGTTATCTATTCTGGACAGTCTGTCCCTCCTCTCTCTCCGTCACTGAGGGAGGATGAAGAAGAATGGTGCTGCTTCATAATGTATTTCTCCGCAATGTGGGAGAAAGACAGTAAAAAAGAAAGAAGGGGAAATTGTGGGATAAAGAAAGAAGGTTTTTGAAATTGTTCCTTGTAAAAAAAATAAACCCTCCTCCCCCACAACAAATCAGAACAGAGAGCCTCTCAAGAGGGGATTTTCAATTACTCGCTTTTGCCCACAAACCAATCTTGAAAATGCTCTCCAGCTCTGAGGTGTGCACCAAAGTGTTGTAATCGCGATAGGATATCCAATCGATAAATCCGGACATGTCCAGAAGCTCCATCCCATTGCACAAGCATCACTGCAGCCTATTTCATTTTAGATGAAGTCCAAGAAGCTCAATTGTATGCTCAACACGCTGATTGGTTTGCTGAACGGTGACTCCACTGAGAGCTGTCGCCCTGCCACCTCTCAGCTTATCTCTGCTTCCTGTAGATGGCTCCCGGTATCACAGTCGGGCTTGTCCGGCCTCAACTTTGTAGACTCAGACCTGGCTGGGATGCTTTGAGCTGATGGCTGGAGATGGTGGAGGCAGTTAGGTGAGGAAAGCTTGTCACTGGAGGGTATATGCTGGATTCCATGCTGCCCATTTGGTGTCCATCTCTGCAAGGCTTCAGATCTAAGAAGAAGAGGAAGAAGAGAGGTAAAGTAGAAAATAGGAAGGAGAGTGAGAGTGTATGAAAGGTTAGCATGGTGACATTTGTGTCACTCTGCCTTATCGCGTATGTCATTCTCCTCCTCGTCACACTCCGCCCTGCCTGTCGTCCTGCTGTCTATTCCGTCCTTGTCACTCTTCCACCGACTTTGCTGCTTGTTTGCTCCTCTCCACTCCCTCTATGATTTGATCCTTTCACTGTCCCCCAACAAGCTCATCTTTAAACACTCTCCCCTAACATCTCTCTTCTATTCCCTCAATCCAATTTGCTTTCATCAAATCATTTTAGCTGTCCTTTTCTTGAACATCTAAGTAAGCTGTCTATCGTACTCCACTAGATGCATCAGAGGGAAGCACAGTGAAAGATAGAGAGAATCCTCTGATTGACGACTGCAACCAGGCTCATAGCATTGGTCAGGTAGAAATTGATATACGGACCAGGTTTAGACTATTGCTGTCACATTTCAATCAAAACAAAAAAATCTGTTTGAAAACAGAAGAAAATTCAGTATTCAATATCTGAAGTGTAGAAAATAGACTAAACCATGTCTTACTAAACCTAATGCAATGGTTGCCCACACAATTGTTGTTCTAGTGCCATGCTGAATGGATAATTACAATGCAAGTCTGACATGTAATGGGGAAAAGTATTTAATATTTAAATCCAGTTATGGTAATATGTGTGGTCAAATGTAAGGCTCTCTGCTAACTGTATAAAATACCTTTGAATAATACTAACTTGTCACTGAGGTAAAGCGGTGGACAGGACAAAGCACATTTCACCAGATATTAGAATTAGACTACATGGGTTCAAATTATTACACAGTTACAGTACAGTTAAAAAATGTATTATTAATCCCTTACTTATTCCTCTGTAGTTACAAAAAATGTATGCAATGTGCAGTTTTGTTCCAAATATGATGTTCTTGTCTGCAGTAACATTCTCATTTTGTGAGTCCAATTTCCATGTTCAACAACAAACATTTTTGATGTGGAAACGGCCCTGAGCTTAGGCAGATGTGGATGCCTGCTGAGTTTCTTTATTCCATTTCTTAATCAGACAAATCACCCTTTGTCAAATACATTACTTAAATCTAAAAATAGCAGCATGATGTCAAATCTTACTCAACAGGTAGTCTTGCCTCTGTTACTATGCAACAGTTTGCACCTGTTGAATATGAAATTCTAATCAAAATGCTCGCTGCTCACAACAGACTGATGGATCCCTTCTTATTTCAGGGAAGTACAGAAAAAAGTAAGCATTTCAGAAAAAATAAATGTACATTCAGAGACATGCAGTAAAAAAATAATTCTATTCAAACTGAACAAAATCATTAAATAGGCTTAGTAATGCTTTTCTTTTCCCAGAGTTCAGTGGGGTGATGGTCCATTTTCAGTGAAACACTGGAGGACATTCATATCAGCTATAATCAATACTACTGTGTGGACAGATATGACCCTTCTGTGACACCCATATTCTCCTAGGATTTAATATTTAGGATGACACCATGTAAAAAGGCAAATTAGTTAAGTTTGTGCTCAGTGTCTGCTGGTGTCTGTGTGCACATGTACTGTATATGGGGACATTGTTACCGTTTGCATGCTATGGTGTTGCAGGGGTGAAAACATGTAAGTGAATGTTTGGTGGGCAGAACATATGTCAGCAAGGAGTGCAAAGAGGTGTGTGTAAAATGAGTGACTGTGTGTCTGTTTTGTACATATGTGTCACAGCTGTCATGCCTGAAGCAATGAAATAAACTGATCATCTTCATAACCTTGTATTCCCACACACTGAGGCCGAACACACACCTCGTCCCCTCTGCATTGTCACAGATGCACCCACATAAAACACTATATAAAATGATTGACGCTCAAAAATAGCAAGCCTTTCACAGACACACACACAGACACACACACAGACACACACACACAGACACACAGACACACAGACACACAGACACACAGACACACACACACACACACACACACACACAGCATCTCCAGTCATTGCCTGTGTCAGGAAAGAAACTTAAATATCTTCGGTGTGTCTCCATTCAAATAGACTGTACGGAGGAGCTTGAAGGGAGGGATGGAAGCGGGGGGGGGGGGGGGGGTAACACAGCCAAGGAGGGGAAGAAAGAGAGAGGCAAGGAGGGAATGCGGGGATAGGGGGTGAGGGGAAGACAAGCAACAAAATGAAGTGAGCTATTCAGATTTCGTCCAAATCTATCAAACTGGACAGGTCTGTTCATGTCCACATTGAGGGAAGGGGGTGGTTAAATGAAATAAAGACGGAAAGAGGGATGGAGGAAACAGGTGGGGCAGTGGTAGAGAGCTGGGCTGGATGGGGTGAGTGAGTGAGACACAAGGAAACGACGGGAACCCATCAGAGAGAGAAGTGAAAATGCTCTGAGCATAACTGCAGACTGAAGAAGAGGTTACAGCCTGAGGTAAATGTGAGAGAAGAAAATGAGAGGGAAAAGAGCAAGGAGAGAGGGGGGGAAAGGAGACGGGCACTCACCCATTTCAGTGGGTTCTCCATAGGCAAGCACAATCCCTGCTCTGTGATCCCATCCTGGGGAAAGGCGCAGCGAGATCCTGGAGCTCCCTCAGCTGAATACCAATGGAGCTGCTATTATCAGCTCACAGACACACACTCACTCACTCACTCACTCATACACACTGGCACTGAGGAGGAAAAGGCACAAACACACAGTCAAGTGTAGGGTAGTTGTTTAAATCAGCAAAAAAAAAAAAGAAGCAAAAGCAATCCAGTGGTGCAAACAGGATATCACAATAGAAGAAACATTGCAGCACAACTGCATTTACATTCCCTTCTTCCTCTCGCATCTTCCCTCTTTTCTCTTTCTTCATGAAAAAAGCATCAGAGGCAGTGCACAAGCCAGAGACATCAGTCCATGCACACGTATACACTCTCATACTGCACCTATACAAATACTTACTGAGCTTCTACTCAAAAATCCCAGTGAGTCCCACAGTTTACTCTATTGCAGCTCACAGCTCCTCGGCTTCCAAGGGTGTTAGAGAGAAATGAGTTGTCCGCTGTTTCCCTTTCCCTCCCGATGGGTTCCTCACACTAGTATTTGATGCAGAGATGAAAGGATACAAAGGCAGACAATTCGTCCTCCCTTGCTCCCCCCCTCATATGCAGCATACATCCCGTTTTTCTGTCTCCATTTGTTGATTCACATCCAATCCGTCCGCCTGCCTGTGGACTTCGCTGTGATACACGACACGCAACTGCATTCACTTAGTCACCCTCCCCTCTGCCTCCCCCCTTGCTCAATAGTATACCCGTACCTCCTTGGCTTTCTCCAATCTAATCAGCTCTCCCTCTCTCTCCCTGCACCCTCCCACTCTCTCCCCTCCCTCTCTCCTCCTTTCCAACACCCACTTCTTCACTCTCTCTCTCTCTCTCTCTCCCTCCAAGGTATTTTTCTTAACGATGAATATCAACTCCCCACCCCCTCTCTTCTCTCTGTCAGTTTCTACGATGAGCCTTTAAAATAAGGGAAAAGGACAAAAAAACTGCCTATGAAGAAAACACACATACACACCTACAGAGAGAGAGAGAGAGAAACAGAGAGTAATCACAGGGATGTGTTACATCCCCAGCCAGGGTAAACTACCCTGACAGAGTTTGACATGGCTACATGCTCAGGGTGACAAACACTATCACACCACCACACGACTTGCCTCATACCCTATGACACACATCACGCGCTGACATGCAAACACCAACATATATATATATATGTGTACACATGCTCACAAACAAACATGCAGTAGAATTTAACACAAACACACATGTTGACTCACAGACTGAGGCAAACACTGACATATCACTAATATGCACGAACACAACACAACACAGCAAACACACTCACGAGCTGAAGTCTTATCATTCTATCAGCGTTTAGCTCAGCCATGTATGCAGGCATGCAAAGTGGCAGAAAGGTAGTTGAAACAATTATATAATTAGTCAAGAGTTGTCGTTTTGAGGGATTCTGCGGTATTTCTGCCTTACATGATTAATTCCATCCTATGCTCTGCGATTCTTCAGCTTTAATAGCAAAGCAAAAGAGGATGCAAACCAGGGACCTTCCAGTTTTAACACCTAGGCCCATGCAGATTAGAATTTTACATGCTAAACAGAAATCAGCTTTACAATATGATGCATTTTTTTACATTTAATGTACAATGTCAAATCACACACAAAAAAAATCCCTTCATTTTTTATCTGACCTCAAAATACAAAAGTAATGAAACGCTGAAAATTTAATGGAGATAATTTACATGTAATGACATACATTGTGAATTTTGGCATTGATACTGTTACTTGAGGAAAGGCCAATAATGTTTCTAACATTAGGTGCACTCATGTATGTGCACATTACTGAAAACCATCCCTCCTTTCACCAGAGCACTCTGACACCTCATGTAGGACTTCCTTGGATGGAGCTGACATCGTTCTCACTGTTTATAATATTTGCTCATATAAGGTGCAGCTCTACGACAGCACGTGCCCACAGAAAAAACACACAGCAGTCTCCAGAGAAGCAGTTCACACTGTATGATGTCACTGCCTAACTCCCATATCCCACTTCGAACACAGTTTGCTGTATCATACCCCCTAACGAGACTGGGACGTTGGCCTTTTGATTGCTTTGCTCCTCTCTGTCAGTCCAAGCAGCCTTTTCAATACAGATCTTTTCCTTAACCTTACAGCCCCAGTGCTCTCTTAGCATTTTGTGTCCTCCAAGGCTGTTGAACCCATCACAGTGTGTTGAATCATTGATTTTGTCATTCTGTGCAAGAGGTGGCTCTATAATTGCTAGTAACAACCCTGTGTTGCTCTACAGGGATATCTCTAAGTTATGCATCACAAGATTTTAAGAGGCTTTTGGCTATAATATAATATGGCTGTTTAAATTCAGATTAAAATAATAGCAACAAAATCAGTTATGCCTATTACTAATTAACCCAAATGTTCAACCAAATAAAAATTTTATCCCATTAAGTTATTGCAAATTATTGCAAATGCAAAGTGGTGAGATGTAAAGTTAGAGTAGAGAGAGTCCTTCATATTAACTTATACTCTCTGATTTCAGCCTGTGGATACATCAACTCTGGTTTGTCCACTAAGCTGTCCCCTAATCAAACAAGGAAGCAAATATAGTATCTGACAATGCTGAGCTGTCTCTTCTGCTTTGGTTTCAAACCAACACACCAAACCAGCACACACATCACACACCAACACACATACACACCACCACACACACACACACACACACACACACACATGCACGTGCACACACACACACACACACACACACACACAATGCATCTTCATGTTTTCACCTACTCACTTTGCATCTAATAAAATAATGTGCATCTCAAGATGTCTTTGTCCAGTGGGCGGACAGTGCTGGAACACCTATTACTCACTCATGTTTGAGCCTATTAGACTGCAACCATGTCATGCCAGAGGTTCCCTTAGGCCATGGCATTTATTTTTTTCTCTGTGTCTGTTTGTATGTGTGTGTGTCTGTGTGCATATTTGGATATGACTGTATTTGCATCTTCCCAACTTGCAAATTTAAAATTCTTTTTTAGTCTGTGCACACATGATGTGTGTGTTGGAGGGTTTGGAGGGCCACGTACGCAGCACTACCCCTAGCTGTGACCCACAGCTGTAGTTTTCAAGAAGTCAGGAGGAGTCTCCGTGTGCTGTCTCTCCCATTCCATCACACACACTGACACATGCCCCCGCAGTCCAAGTGTGTGTGAAGTCTAATTTACCCCTGGTCTATTTTACCCCACTCTTGGTGTGTTAGCACTACTGGGTGATACAAAATCTGCACGTGAGAGTGATTGTCTGCATATCATACCTCACCCCTTTTTTTCAAGCATATGCTATATAACATAACCCAACATGCAGTACAGCAATATGGCTGTTTACTCTAACATTACTGGCCTCACTGCGTCCACTGAAAGTCTCCTGTCACTCTCTGTTTCAGTCTCCCTCCTCTCTCTAAATCTTCATTCAACAGCTGTCTCTCTCATATCTCCATCCCACACCACTTTGCTCTTGACAAATTGATGTGGAGCGCTTTTACATAACAACTATGTAACACACACATGCACTCCAAATACCATCCACGGCACAAACGTAAACCTGTCTCAACCATTGAACATAGACTTCGCTGAGGATGTTGTGTTCTGTTAGTGTTTGCAACTGCAATTTTGTATTTCTAAGTGTTTCCTTAATGTCACTGTGTGCAGCACAAATGTGGCTTCCATGTTAACTACTGTTTGTAAAGCATGAAAAGGAGGGGAGGGAAAGGGAGAGGAAGACAGAGGGAGGGGGAGAATTGACATTCTGCCTGAGCGCTGTGCTCTGCTCATGGAATAATGATTAGCTCCTCAGTATTCTAGTCACATATGCTTCACTATCAATGAAAGAGGGAGGAAGGAGTGAACATGAGGGTGGGGACAGAGAGGGAGGAGACAAGCGGAGCGGGGTGGCCGAGCGAAGGGGGAGGGACGATGGGGGGGTGTCACACAGACAGAAACAAAGTGAACAAGAGAGCAAGGGATGAAAAAGTGAGAGGTAATGGAGGACAAAACAGCGTGTAGTGTGACATAAGCAGCGGACGTACGTGCTAGTGTGCTGCAGAATGCTCACACATACAGATGCAAGCTGCCTGTGTTCAACATGTGCAGTATGAGTAAGACAAATCTGCAAACTAAAATCTAGTGCAAGCAATGCATGCCCACAAACACTCGTGTTCACACTTGCATCCACACGTACATACACACTCAGAAATACACTACATGTGTGGAGACTACTTTGTCAAAGTCACAGCAGGTACAGCCACCTCAGCAAAGGGGGAGACAGATGCTGTGTCGCAAGGGGGGAGAGAGACAGAGCAGGGGAGTTATGATGAAAAAGGAGAGAAAAGAGGAGAAGGAGAAAACAGAAAGACAAAGGGTGAAAAGGAAGCATGCGCAAGCAATAAATATATAATCATATAGCATAGAGAATGATAAATGTATACCATTAGTTAAATAGGTCAATCATACATTAATAACTATGATGTGATAGTAAAGATGTGAAGTCAGCTATAGCTGCCTAAGTTTGCATAAGTGCACTCATTTAGTCAAATATAAGAGACTACATTATGTTTTTGCATGCGTCTTAACTCAGATTTTATTTTTCAAGATGGAATTATCGTAAGAAAAATGAACTGTTTTTCAATCACAATAAAAAATCTTAGACTACAGTATGATGATTTTCAATGATATGAATACAAAACACAAATGTTGATGCTTCTATTTTAGAAAGCTGACCAGACTGTCTGTGTTTAAATTAATCTCAGTATACAGGCTGTATGTAAACAATCTAACAGGAATATGAGCATAATAAAGCAGATGGAGTAAATATCAATAAAGATTGATGCTTTTGATTCATTTCCAACTAAAACGTATCTACCGCCCTACATAAAAAAGTAGTAGTGCTGCACATACAGTATGTTATCCTTAACGTGATTTAATACACTTTTCATCCCTGCTGGATAACTAATACATGTCATTTTCACAGGTAAATTGTCTTATTGGCCCTATGCATGTTTTGCTGTGACCTTTATTTTGCATCTCTTAGTATATTGCAATATTATTTGAAATCTTTAAAGGTTGAATGAAATCACCTGCTTCTCTGATACATGATTTGCACGAAATGACCTGTGCCCATTCTATTAGTGTAGTACAGTAATTATTCCATGAAGAATGCTCATACGGCATTAAAGATATGTGTCACATGTCACTGAAAACATGATAAATTAATAGTGTAATTACCATTTATAAATAAAGTGGTCCCTTGGCTAAATTGCATGTCTGTTTTCATCACAGTGCTAATCTATGTCAGTGAACAGAATTTCTCATCATGTTGCCTTGGAAACTACTTGGAAAATGATATGCTATAACATTACTGATAAGACTGTAGACTAGTTTTACAATAACATTTTGTCATGTATCCTACAGTCAGATCATTCTAGCATGGCTGTAGGTTTTGTACTGAACAACATAATTTGCAGTTTGAATAAGTTTCAGTTTGTCTCTACTCATGCCACTGTATTGTGAGACTTTAGAGTAAGATTAGTGACCAACTAAAGATTAATCAAAACACAACTGCAGCAATAATCAGAAGGCACAAAACAAGCCATAATACCAATAATCAGAGCCACGGTGGCTGTCATCTTAAAACCATGAGATGGACCATGCAACAATTGAACAGTCGGCTCTAAAAAAAAACTGCCAGGCAAGAGCTTCAGGCTTGTCACCAACGTTATCAATGTAAGTATATGTGACAGCTCAGACAGTGTGAAGAACGTCCTACTCCAAATGGACAGTGGTCAAGAAGGAACTCTTGCTTGTGCTTTAGCACAGAACTGCAAGATTACACTTTGCTTTAAAAAAAAAAAAAGACTAAAACAAGCCTCATGAATATTGGGAGCTAAATTTTTGGTCAGGGACTAAGATGAATCTGTTTGGCTCAGATAGGGTACAACATATCTGGAAAGAATCAGGCCTGAACTACCACAGTGAACCACAGAGGTGGGAATGTGATGTTGTGCAGCAGCACTACAGCAAAAAACGTCGGGGAGATGACATTTATAGATCACCCCATGAATGCTTGTGTATATACTAAAATACCAGCTGACAAGATGACTAGAAGTCTCAGAAAAGTACACTGCCAAAAGCACAACAGTTTTCTAAAGAAGAAAAAAGCGAAAACTGTGACCTGACCAATGAATCTGCTTGACTTGAAACCAACAGAAGAGTTTTGTGGTATATTAAAGAGAAAACTAGAGAAACACAACCCCTTCAGCAAAGATCTGTCTGAGGAGGTTTGAGGTTATTGAATACAAAAAAGACAGATTTTTCATTGAACTGACTTTTGTTGCACTGACTGCCTAATGCGGGGACTGGATTTATATAAAATGAATTCAAATGGCTTTCTTTGTATTTTTACAGAATTTTCACTGAAGAACAGAATTCCCTGTTGTTCAATTTAGCAGTTATGCAATTATTGTGAGTTGGTATTCTTTAATCATTTGACATTTAAATGACATGATATTGCACAGGGGTGTACTTACTACTGTTAAACATTGTATGTATGAATGAAACTCAGGATATCTGAATCTATTTTTTTGAGACTGGCATAATCCCAATCTCCACACTCACAGACTTTAAGGCGCCTTCCGGCTAAGTGTGTGAGGACTTACAGTTGTTTCTCAAACTGTCAAGTGCATGAAGGTTCTGGTCTAAAGTTTTTGATGCTATTATGCACCTTTTTTGTGAATCTGCATATCTGCAGACTTTCCAGACTGACTGTGCAGACATCCTTGTGGTTCATAGCAAAACTGGTGACATACAAAAGTGGTTTCCTGCTCTCCAAAGTATGTACACAAACCAAGCATGAATGATGTAGGAAAAAATCTGCCAAGACGTCTGTCTGCAAGTGACAGCATCTGGTCACTCGCTGTTGTGGTTATTTATTGCACGTTTGTGGAGTTGTGTGTTTTTCAAACGTCCTCATAGGATAACAGATGTTGATGGACTTCCTGAGTTTTGGCAGTTAAATAAAATGTATGAACATTGTAATGTCACACACTGGTGGTCAGCTGAGCACATGTTCTGTCTTCATAGTGTGTCCTATTCCTACATTTAATAACGTTTCAAGTAGGGGTCAACCAATTATCAGCCTGGACTTTCAGACTATCGGTGTTGTTTTTACCCATAAACTGACCCAAATAAATTTAAAAATACATTATTTTAGCTCTGAAGTAGCCAGTTCTCTCTATTTGTAGTTATATAGCAATAGCCTTTCAGCACTGAAGGATAAATATTGAAAAGCTCTCTTTAGTTCAACATACATAAAATCTAAATTTAAAAAAAGGCATTTAAACAAAATGTTGTGCTGTCTTACTCTAAATTTTGACACAGAGATTTTCATGTTTACGGCAAATGTATTATTGGTTCCAAACCATCAAAATCATCCATCCATCTTCTATACACTGCTTTATTCTGTGTAGGATCGTTAGTATCTATATTGTATATATATATATATATATATATGTATATATATATATATATATATATATATATATATATATATATACAATATAGCTCAAATTTAATGAAAATGCCGTACTGTTGAGTCACCATCTAAACCAATCAGCTGTTAGATCAGGTGAGAGCCAGATGTTTCCCATGCTGGTTCCAAAACCTGCAGCCTTCTTAATCTCACAGTATTGTCGTTACCAGACGTCAGACCACGTCAGGATCAAGCTGGACAGAAATCTAACCCACATGATTAAATTTAAAAACTGAAATGTTATTAAAAGGAGGAATGGGACACAGTATGAAGACAGAACATGTTGCTGGGAAACAAGGTAGCACCTTGGAAATAAAGTGAACTTTGACTTGTGTTCCATTCGCAGCTTGTTTTAATGTGCAGCTGATCACCAGTGTGAGACAATACAGTGTTCAATCAAGGAGTCTTTTCGTGATCTTCGCTTGCGCCTCAATTCCAAGAAAACAATGTGTATGCTATTCAATCGGACAAACAGTGTTTCCAGCACCCCAAAGATCACCCGTACAGATGGCTCAGATCTAGAGTTCATCAACTCCTACAAGTACCTTGGTCTCTGGCTGGACTTTTCGCTTTCTTTTACTTCTCACATCAATGTTCTACAGGCTAAAGTCAAATCCAGACTGGTGTTCCTTTACCTTAATAAGGCCTCCTGTACATACTCTGCCAAAAACAGTCTTGTGAAGATGACCATCCTACCCATGTTCGACTATGGCGATGGCATCTAGAAAATGGCCCCAAAGTGTGCCCTTAACAGGCCTGATGTCCTTCATCACTCAGCCATCCGTCTTGCTACCGGTGCTCCCTTCTCCACCCACCATCGTGACCTTTACAAACTGGTGGGTTGGCCCTCCTTTTACACCAGGCGACTCCAGCACTGGCTTTTACTCATCTAAAAGACCCTATCAGGGCAGACATCTCAATACCTCTCCAACCTCCTACTCCCCTCCCATAACAACTACCACCTGAGGACCAGTGATCTCATAACACTCTCTATCCCCAAGGTCTGCACTGTCTTTGGCTGGAATTCCTTTCGCTTTGTTGCAGCAATGGATTGGAATTCATTCCAAAAATCTCTGCAACTGTCATCTCTTCCATAGCTTTACATGTTTAAGAAGAAGCTGCAGCAGACAGCAGAAAAGCTCAAGGTTATGTTTGCTAAGCAATTAAAAATTACAAAATAGACTAATTAATGGATACATATTTAGAATTGCTAAAATAATGGACTAATAATTGACATTATCAGCTAGCGAAATGTAAAAAATGGTCGAAGTGGCTAAAGTTAATTAATATATTGAAGTGACCAATAATTTATTATGGGTAATTTAAAATTAGCTAACAGTAAGATAAAATGGAAAAGCAAAAAGTACATGATAGTAACAGTTAAGACAACATTAGCTAGCTTAATGTATCTGATAGATAGTAAGAGCTGACTGTAAGCTGAAACAGTTAGGTACAGGAGAAATAGCTAAAATAGTGAAACAAATGTAAGAAAATGCTGTAAAGGTGGAAAGTCGCATTAACCACAGAAAAAGAAAGTATTACTTTTAGAATCACACTTAAAACTCAATGCGATGGGATATTCACCATAACTACTCTAATGGTTTGTTTACCTGGTATTTAAAGCCAAAAACAGCGCTCCTGTGTCCTCCACCTGCATGGGACTCTGGTGATGTCAGCTAGTTTAATCAGAGCTGAAAGCTGAATATGCACTTCTCTCCCGAGGGTCACTTAGGTATTTTTAGTGTTTATGATATAAAAAGAGGTGAGAATCAACAGGGATGCCCAGAGTAAGAGAAGCTATTACGTGTGCTTGTTTCTCTCTTTTATTATTATTGGTAACAAGAACATTCCTGAAACTGATGGTTATTTTAAGGTTCATATAGCTGCATAATATTCTGGTTAATTAGGCTGCATTAAAATATAAAACCCTCTTATCTTGGCCTGCTTTATACATTCCGTATATAATTGACAGACATAATTGCAAGAACCACTGCTCATGCAAACACATAAAGGTTTATTTCTATCTGTGTACATGCATGTTTTGTAAATCACTTATTGCGGCTTGTGAGTATTTTCATCAATGAAGTGCAAAATCAAAAATCTATTCAGTTTAATACTAGCCAAGTCAGTGTGTTTTCAGTGAACTGAAGGCTTTTTTGGGGAATGTTGTGGTAATCGAAAGTTACCTTTTAAAGTGTTTGAAAAGTTTAAGTGGTTCATACTATACTGACAAAGCATCTCTTTAAGTTTTACTTTGTTAATTTTTTGAATGCAACATTCACAAATAATAGGGAGGCGTCATATTTTCAAGATTGTTCTTTCTGCATCTATTCTCACCACCAGCTATATTTAGGTAGTGACATTTATTCCAAGTGCTCCATTATCACTTTTTAAAATTAAATCTGCAACTTATTTGACTATTGATAAATCACTTTTGGAGTATTTCACATATGACATTGTTGTTATAATAAATAGAATCTGTGCAAGTACTTTAAGGCAGCTTTTTTTGTTTTACCTTAGCCATTGCATTCTATATCCCAGATTTTACAATGGGAATATCCATATGTAGTGTTGTGTAAATTGTAGTGCTGTCAAATGATTAAAAATTTAATCTGATTAATCGCGAGGGGAGGGGGGGGGTGTGACTGTGGATTAATTTCGATTAATCATGATTAAATATCATTATTTCCTAATCTAAATTAATTACGTTTCATTTTGCATGCACAAACAGGCTAAAGAAAGAAAAAAATATACTTAACACTTAAGGTGATTATCAAACACCTTTAAATGTTCATGTTAGAATCCTCAACTAACACATGCTTCATGTTCATGTGTTACTTTAAGCTGGAAATGCTTTGGTAAAAAGAAAACTCCTTCCAGCAGAGTGTGCATATTATTGTATGTCGGTCAATTGTTCCGTCTTGGGGTTTTTTTGTATTCATATTTCCCACCGAGATGGCCAACGTGCTGTTTAGTAGGACCCGATACGGATTTTTTGCGGCAGATGCCGATTCCAATATTTGGCAGGAAAAAATTCTGATAACCAATTAATTGGCCGATAAAGTTAAAAAACATTAGGGCTGCAACTAACGATTATTTTAATAATCGATTAATTGGCAGATTATTTTTTCGATTAATCGGATAAAAAAAACTACATATTTTTAATTTCCGCCGCTTTATTCAGAAAGAGAAGATTTTGGACTGACAGAGCAAATAAGATCACTGTAGCGAAGCCTTTGTCTTCAACCATCGACAGAAGTCTTGCTCATCATGAAGCCTGTCATTTTTTGCTGTTGATGAAATGAGAAAGATAGTATAGTTTGAGTATGTATTATAGCACAATTTACAACAACTCAGTAATTATCTTGTTTTATTTGCAGTGCTAGGTTAAGGCAAGTAAGTAGTCCAAAGAGCACAACACAAAGTACGCATGCACGCACACACACACACATACATAGATAGATAGATAGATAGATAGATAGATAGATAGATAGATAGATAGATAGATAGATAGATAGATAGATAGATAGATAGATAGATAGATAGATAGGACAAGCACCATAAAAAATACTTCATTATATAACTTGAGTAGATGTATTAAGTTACTTTAACCCCTGTTTGGTCTAAATGCAGTTCATCCTGCCTCACTCCAACACAGACCAGTGTCTTCACTCAGACTTTGTCAGAAAATTTAAACTCGAGGCTTAATCTTTAAATTATTATCGCCACTGCGGGCAAGTTACGTTTATTTATAAAGCATATTCAAACCCTGCTTAAGCTGATTAAAGTGAAATAAAAAGTTTCACACGCACACACACGTGCCCTATCACTGTCATTAATCAGCTAACAAACACTAGCATCAGGAGAGCTACCAGAGAGACTAACGTTACGTTTCCTCACTTAAAAACAGAACAAACGTAGGATAATGTAGTGACATACCTGCTGTTGGGCTCCTTCATCCTCATCGGCGACTCCGTGTTTCCGTTTCAGGTGCTGCATCATCATCATGGTGCTCCCGTACATCATATCACTTTTGTAAAGCTTGCATGTTACGCATGTTTTTTGTTTTGTGAAGCGTGAAATGCTGCCACACTTTTGAGGACTTCGGTCAAACTGTTTTCTCCGTGTCGGTCATGTTTCATTGAATTTACTCTAAATTTACTTTCGCTTTGCCGCCACCTCGCTCTGTTCAACGCGCTCTACAGGTGGTGTTGTTTAAAAACAAACAAAACTTTATTTCCGTCAGCCAGCATTGACAAAGCTCTGCAGGTGAAGTAGACGCTCCGCGACATGCCGAGTGACGCACGAATCGCGCGACACAACGAATCAATGAAATTCGTTGCCAACGCTTTTAATAATCGATTATTATCGATTTGTTGTTGCAGCCCTAAAAAACATATAATGAATAACATAACTTCTTTTTTGGTCCCTTAACGCATACAATAACAAAGATATGAATTACAGGCAGAACATTTTACTGTTTTACAATACTTTGTCCTTTAGTATTTGTTTAACTTTAAAACCAAGAGGAATTTTCAAGTAAAAAAATATGTAACAAAGCATTAAACCTCTGGGAAATTACATAACCTTTAAAAAAAAGTAAATCTATAAATGAATTATAAAATAATGTTACTCCATAACAACATGCAGTGAGTTGTTGTTATAGCCTGGGTCATGTTCTAGTATTTTCTGACAAAGTAAAACTAAGACTGACATTATGACAGTTGCTGAAGACAGGCAGTAATGTTTATCATTTCAACTTTAACTTTTTCTCATAACTGAAATGGGAGACCTGTTGAGTCACTGTTAATTTCACAACGTGTTTATAAACTTACCTGTCAGTTCAGCCCACTCCTGTAACGTTTCCTGGCTGTAGCGAGAACGGTGCAAGGACGTCATTCTGCGCAACTCCGACACTAAACAGCATTTACTGTTTTATGAAAAATTAAAAATATATAGGCGTTTAATCGGCAAAACTCCGGCCGATGATGATTATTTTGAAAAGGGCTATAATCAGCCGGTTTAATCGGCCTGCCGATAAATCATTCGGACCCTATTGTTTACCATCATCCATGTGGAGTTGCTTGGTTCTGTCACTACTGGATCAACTGCCCATCTGCACATGCGTGACAACAAGTCTACTTGGACAAACAGTCCAAAATGTGTTGCCAGAGACGTTTCAGGGATTTTGAGTCGTTCTGCGCTGCAGATGCGTTAAAAAGTTTAATCAGATTAATCTTGATTGATAACGTGTTAATTTTGGCACCCCTAGTATATCTGTTTAACAGCTAAGACACTGCAAGGAAAACCTGTAAGATCTAGAAGATTGTGTCCTTAAGAGCCACACTTTTAAGTAAAGATTAGGTAGAATTCAAACTACATTTACAGGTGGTTTTCAAAGTCAAAATTGTTTTTATTCATCCATGCGTGTCACACACCTAGAATGGGTGCCTGCACAATGCAAGGTAGGAAATATGAGCTAAGAACTGAACACAACCACAAAAACATATTGGCTTGTATAGATCAAAAAGACAAACTGCAAACTGATTTTAATGCCAGCATCAATAACTGCAATACATGTGTGTTTGTACATTTTATATTTCTATAAAGGGCAGCAAGTGTTTGATATGATATGAGTAGACTCCATCAGAATATCAGCTCTCCAGATTTGCTAAGATGGAAAAAAAAACAAACATGTTTTTATTGACTGGTTGGCTGGTGACTTCCTCAGAAAAGCAATGAAAAGCAGTTAAATTCCTGGCACTGGGTGCTGTGTGCTCCTCAGGAGCCCTCCCTTTCCTTATATGCTTCTCACTCTACAGAAATGCTGCCATTTCCCCCATTTCAGTTACCCGCACAATAATCAGTATTTCTGCCTCTATGACATGAAAACAAACTAAGACTGAGTGCCTCTGCATGTGTGTGGTTTCAAACTCCCCTGTCAGCAATCACTGGGAGGGAGACTGCCATAAACTGCACTTTAGAAGCCTATAATGGGCTACTGCAGCACTGGCAAAACTTATATCACATTATGCCTCTTCCCATTCAGGCACAAACAGGATCATTATTTTTGATAACTATACAGCAAGTGCTGGATAATTTCATTACACGACTTGCCACTGTATAACGCTGCACTTCAGTTATCGTAAATCTCACTGTATTCCTGTATTATTGTATTTAATTACAGCACAAAACCAATCAATAACATAGTGTCCTACAAATGATTGTAACATTACGGTTGATCTATACACACAACTCTTATTCATTTACCTTCCACTAACATTAGTGTGCGTGTGATAGAAAATAACAGCGACTTGAAGAGCTGTACATTGAGTACTGCTGAGTGGGTCTTTATATTTCTCAGCAAAGGACTTCATACTGTTTGTCAAACGGCAGAGGTGGCAATTTACAGCAAGTCCTATAAAGCCTATCACACCTTATGGGATGGGGGCAATACCCTGGTGTCATCCAGCAAATAAAATGATGGACACTCAAGTGTGAACACTGAAACATTTTATTAATAAGAAAGCAGAAGATGTTTCAGGGGTGACCATGTCTTCCCCTAATAAACAGGGGCTGTAAATACACACTTGTGTACAACTGAGGGCCAACCGCTCACCTGTTTTCAAATTTGTTTGAAAGACTATTTCAAGATGTTCTCCAGAATGTTTCATCCCATGTATCATCCTTTAAGTAATTACTTGATACTATTGAACTACGTTATTAAATTAATTTTATGCTCAAGAAAAGTTGCAAAATCACTACACAGGTTGGGACTTTTGCTTAAACTGATTTAGAAATCTACCAAACTATATACATCCAAGGCAATTACTTAAACCGCCACATTATATAATCCATCAGCAGTGTATACACTCAATCAGGATTCTCCACTGTCATGTCCTTTTTGTATACAGTAGTTTCCACCCTGCCTTCATACAGTCTCTTCCACAATGAACTCAATGGCATGCTGTGGTGACTGGCTTGTCTCCACCATCGTGATTTCATTTCCATCCATGGTGATAGTGGGAACGGTGATGCCCTGAGCTCCAAGAACAGAGGAGGGCAGGATGACAACCTGTGTTCCCTCCGTTCCCTCTATACCACTAAGCTGATCAGATGGAATCATGACTGTCTCAGTGCCTCCTTCACCTCCCTGCAGTACATAAATGGTCTGCACAGAGCCAGAATCAACCTCCCCCGTAGTGGCTAAAGTAGTCTGCACCTTAGCCTCTTCCAGCATCCTCTGGACTTGGGCGGCCTCTGCCACATGCACCACCTGGTCAGGTTCTGGAAGCAGGTCTGCATGTAGCCGGGTGTGTTTGTCCAGGTTGGAACGAGAGCGAAAGGCAGCAGGACAGTGAGGACAGGGATAGGGCTTTTCACCACTGTGGGTACGGGCGTGCTCGGTGAGACGGGCAGCCACGCTGAAACTCTTTCCACAAATCCAGCAGCAGAAAGGCCGCAGACCACTGTGGATACGTTCATGGTCCTGTAGATGGGGCAGCTGGCGGAAGCGCTTGCCACATGTAGCACACTGGTGGAGAAATGGTGGAGAGAGAAAAACTGTAAAAGGGGAAAGTGTGCAAAATACTGTAAAGGTAATAAGGTGGCATTAAAGTTATGTTAATAACCCTGCCACTTTACAAACTCAACTGAAATAATTTTTTTCTGATACCACTCTTCATATTTTTTGCAGATGCACCATTTCTGGCTGGGACATAGAACAGAGAGAAATAGTATGGAGGAAGACAGAGGTGGAAGGATACATACAAAGCAGTAAAAACATTTCATAGTGGATTACGCATTTTTTTCATACCATCCATTAATTGTTTAGTCAATAAGACACTGGAGGATGACTTAAGATGTCTTGTTTTACACAACCAAAGCCCTAAGACTGTCAGGTTACTGTCACAAAAAACAGCAAAACAAAAGCAGAAGAATATGTGCTGGATTCTGCTTTGTCATTGTCTGCTGATAAATATTTTGTTACTCAAATAGCTGCTTGATCAACTACATGTTACAGCTATGTACTTGAGGGAGAATATCAGCAGTTACACTGATAGCATGACTAGTTGCACCACAAAAAAAGTTACCAGTGAGCATGAGAGCTACACCTCCTAAATAAAGTAATCAGATCAGTAATCTACAGTTCAACAGTTGTGCCTTTCCTGCAACAATAGCATTTGCTCTTGGCTTGCTCCCACAATGAACTACAGCAATATACCTGGTTAAACCTGAAGCACTTCAAAAGAATGCCATTATTAAGCTTTACTTTGATTCCCATTGAGTTTTAGCATCTATGAAATATACTCTAGAAAATGTTTTCCTGTTGGGAGGGGTCTATAAATACTAAGCAGATATAGATATTCAGGTTTTGGTACACTGTGTATTTGATATATATTAAAATTCATCCCCATGACTTGCTGTGTTTGAGAACTAATGCTCTTTTAGCGTGGCTGATGGATATGGCTCAAAGCAACACCACAAACATTAAATCAATTTCTACAGGCCAGCATGCTGAGATGGGTTTGGGTGGGTCTATAGTTGATGTCCTGCCTTGTCACCAGTGCAGTAGAGAGAGAGGGAAAGACTCCCAGAATAGTAACAGGCAGAGGGGCGCTGACAGGCCCTAACTCAGCCCTGCAATTAATCACAGGTACACAGGGAGGGAGGAAACACCCGCAGGACACACACTGCACAAATGGCCACGGTCCGGAACCAGAGATGGCCGCAGCTATGATCATAGTAGGGTAATGCAGCTCTGGATTTCAATTTGAAATACAGGAGTTGAAAGATTTAAGTGCCTTATGTAAAGAGGTAAAAGGCTTAGGGAAAATTTCCTTATATGAGGGCACACACAAGCCACCACTCTTCTTACCTCAAAGGGCCTCTCATCAGTGTGTGTCCTCATGTGAACACTGAAGGTTGAATTGTAGGCAAAATCTTTGTGGCAAATCTGACAGCGAAAGCGGGCTCGGTGTTTGGACTTGCTGAGCGTCCCTTGGAAATGCGCCAGCACATGCTCCTCCAAGGCACTGTTGGAGGTAAAGCGGCGGCGGCAAGGCCTCACTGGGCATTTGAGAGGCGTCTGTCCTGTGTGGGATAACCGATGGAGGTCTAGTCCCTCCTGAGTCATGCAACGGTGCCCACAAAGGTCACACTCAATCTGAGGGAGTAATAACAACATGAAGGAAAAGGAGAGGAAGAGAAGACAAACCAGAGGGTAATGAGGTGAAGATCAGAACGACACAAACCATTAATGAAAAGAGGGTCTTTGTGGTCCAGTTGTTACAAGCAGTGTCATAGCTTGATTCCAACTGGGGACCTTTGTTAGGTGTCACAACCATTTTACAAACCACACATTTCCTTTCTGTCTGGACTGTCAGTTACGCAATGCAGGAAAATAAATTACACCAAATATGTTTGGAAATAGGAGGTAAAACCTGCTCAAAAAATATTCATTGATGAGTTTCTAAGTTTCCAACCTGTCCAGTGCAGCGTCCCCGGCCCTGGCCCCGTCCACGGCCAGTGTTCTTCTCCTCCTCTGTGGTAGGACAACGCTGCTGGTGGATTTCCAGCACTGACTGGTTGACAAACTGGGCTGAACAGTGAGTACATGTCGCTGGCTGCTTGTCTGTAACAGAACAGTGGCAGGCTTTAGGTAAGTGGTCACACTCTCTCCTCATGCTATGACTCCCATGTCATGTTAATATCTGAGGGCTAATCTGAGGCTGCTGACTGCTGTATATAGTGCCAACAATCAAGTGAAAAGTGGTACACGTAGAAATGGCAGCGATACAGTGTACAACATTTATATACAGACAGATTTTTGTGTTAATAAAGATTGTTCATAGGTTTAATTTCTTCTTTTAATGATACAACACAGAGATGGTTTAACTCAACAACTGTATGCTACAAGATGTAGCATACCAAAGCTCTACCTTGGTCCTTCTGTCATCACTTAGTACCGTAATAAACTTTTCTTAATCTTTTGAAGACGTGTGTCGTATGCTGTCTGCTACAAGGAGAAAAAAAAAGTTTGTGTATTTCTAAGTGTCAGGGAACCCGCGGTCACAGTCCACTTAACTGCGTTTTTCCACACACCTAAGCTGCTACAACCTCAGTTACAAAACCAGGAAAACTGCAAACAGGTGAGACAAGGTCTGGAATTTCATACTTCACTCAACGGCTTCCTTTACCATGTAACTGCATTTAACTGGTTTTCTGTTGTTTTTAAATGTAACCTCTGGCATGAGTTGGAACGATGTCGTTATTACAAAGTTTGTTATACAGAGTGCAGAACAACTGGTCAATAAATCAGATAGTCCATGTATAAAAATTATGTTTTATGATGGATTCATGTATAAAATACAAGCGGCTGGCATTTATTGAATCCAGTTGTGGTGATTTTCTCCTTTTCTCTCATATTAAATAGCTACCTATTCACTGTCACTGCAAAAATCTGTGTTATAACTCTTAGTTACATCCATTATAATAGTGGACCACTGACTGTCCATGAGATTAAAATAATGATCTTTAGAAGAATTTGATGCAGTTCTGTATATAAATTTTATATTTCAGGAAGAGAGCCTGTATATTATAGTTTACACTAAGTGGAGATACAGTAATCACGTTGTTAAAATAAAAGTCAGACCACTAGTCTGAATTTTACTTCCCTATTTTTCTCTGGCTATTATGTTACATGAAACACTAGTTATAGAGTGGTGCTCCCTGTTGCTTTGGGTTTTGAGAAATTTTAATGGGCATTTTAATTTTGTGACATTTTATAGATCACATAATGAAAACCATCTGTTACACCTCTAAAGTTAGTTATTTTGATTATTAATTAATCTGCTATTTATTTTCTCAATTAACTAATTAGCTGTTTGGCGTATGACATCAGGATGTTTACATTTGATTGACAATTTTTCTGTAGTCTGGTAATTCATCAGCTCATTCATTCATCCTTATTCATCTGGTGCTGTAGCTATATTTTGGCAAAACGAACCAAACTCTCACTAGGTTCCTCTTGAAACCCTGGCTTGGAAGCTGCTGGCACTGATGGTTCATCAGTATGTCAATAGCCGGTTCAACCAATATCTTCCAATCTGCTAACCATCTGTACTCTCTATCCCTGTGGGGACAATCCACTCTGCTCCCTACTGGGACCCCCTAATTAAACCTTTAATAAGGACGATCTGAGCCTATGGCCCTGGACTCTTCAACAGATCAATCTCTCCAATCATCTTTCTCTGAGGAGCTATGTACCTCTGACATCTACTGCACGCTGACTCTTCAAGCTTAACTAATGAGGCTGCTGTGCCCTGATTAGGATGAAGTGTCAACATGTTGACCCAATTCATTTTCCTCCACCCTTCTCTTTTATTTCACATGGCACACAAATCAATGACAAGTCAATGACCTAAAAACATCCCAGGAACAATACACATACACCATGGATGTATGTTTGTAAGTAAACAAGCTGGGCCACCCAGGCAAGCAGATGGTGTAATTCATTGCCAACTTTGCATTAATCAATAGTAATTCACTGCATGTTGTACTGATAAGGACATCATCTCTAATTGGTTTCCATTACAATGAGGCATATTGGCTTGCATCGTGTTTCTTTGTACATTCACCATAAGTGGGTGTTCTTTCATAGATTAACGGAAATAAAGACAAAAACAAAAACCTGGGGACAGGACGAGGAATGTGAGATACTGTGCACAATATAAACAGAGATTAAATGACAAAATAACAGTCCTCTCCAAATAGCCTGCATTAGTGCTGTTAACCATACAAATAAGGGGTGATTGATCTACACAAGGCTGAAGCCTGAATACTCACCTTGATGAGTGAGGGAGTGAAGGTCCAGGTCTCTTCTGCGTTTGAAGGCCTCTCCACATTCAGGGCAAGGGAATGGGTGGCTGGTGTGAAGCAATCTGTTTGGATGCACACAGATTCACAATTTTCAAATGCACAAACAGTTTTTAATCCATTTTTTATACAAAAATATTCAAAATTGCTTAATTGGTCAAAACGTTTACTGTAACAACTGAAGCATTCAAATGTTACATCCTATAAATAAGAAAGGACTCTGAACTGTCTACTCTCATATATGAATTGACATGTTTTGGTTTGAAGCTACCACTCAGTATGTGACTTGCAGGAGTATTACTGGGAAGTATGTGCTCTTCTGGTCAAATACAGGCTATTGTCTGAGTGTATAATGACTGGAGATAAAAGAACAGCAGTAAACTGGGAGGAGTGAGTGAGGACATGAAAGACTATATTTATCCTTTGCATAACATTACGCTGGATGTAGCCGTAGGGGAAGAGTGAAGCTTTTGGATGTGATGTATTCACCTAATGCTGCATTAGGTCTGCTTTCACAGAATGTAAAAATGAAATGCTGCTTCTGTGGGCAGCTTCTTGTAATCAGAACAAACATGGATGATATTTAAATAGCTCAATGTTTAAAAAACCTTATCCTTCACTAAATACTGCATTTCTACAGGTACATGTACTACATCATCATACTGTGTTAAATGCTGCTTCAGTTTATGTGACTGCAAATGTACTTAACAACACAATCTATTTCAGGTAAAGCAGGATGGCAAAGGTGATGTCCAAGGACCTTTCAAGGCCGGTGTAAGAGGCCAGACATTTTCTGTTCCCTGTTAACTAGACAATAGAAATCAATATTTCAGGAACAGCTGACCCTGAAGCAGCGAGGAGAATGAAAATTTCAAGTCAGGGCCACTTCATCTCCAAGCCAGATGTTGTTTTACGAGTACTGGTGATAAACATACAGCATCAGTATTTAGAGCAGGTAGACACTGACTCAAGCTAAATAGTACGTTAACAGATTTGCTAATCAACACAAAATTAGCACAAAGTAGATTAATTGGTTAGTTCGTTTTACATGCATGCTGCAGCTCCTACAATCTGCAGATGTTACTTTTCCTCATTTTTTACGATAAGAAATTGAATAATTTTGTTTAGTATAAAGGTTTATTCCTTAACTTGGAAACAAAAACTATCTTCACTCTAGGTCTTCTTTGGTAGATGATGTACACTACCAGTCAGAAGTCTGGAAATACATGAAATGGTAGTCATGTAGAGACTATCCGTTCACCTTTTCTGTGCCGCACAAAGACACAGCGGGTGGAACCAAAGATCTCACGTTTGGACTCATTAAACCAAAGCATAGATTTACACTGCTCTAACGTCCATTTCTTGCGTTTCTTGGCCCAAACAAATCTCTTCTGCTTGTTGCTTTTCCTTGGTAGTTGTTTCTTTGCAGGTATTTGACCATAAAGGCCTGATTGGCACAGTCTACTCTGAACAGTTGATGTAGAGATGTGTCTGCTACAAGAACTCTGCATGGCATTTATCTGGGCTCTAACCTGAGGTGCTGTTAACTTGTGATTTCTGAGTCTGGTAACTTGGATGAACTTATCCTCAGCAGCAGAGGTGACTCTTGGAAGGTTTGTCCAGAACTGTTGACTGGTAGTGTATGTGCAAACTTCATTTGCTCATAAAGCGTGTGTTGCAGTTAACAGCAATGGAAAGAGCTTACAAAAGTACTTTGACATAAAACAGTTTTCGTCAAAAAAAGAATATCTTATTTGAGCAAGACTGTCAACTTGAGGATCTCATCATAAGCGTGAGCAATTTCCTATATTTTTTGGTATTTTATAGATACAGTAATTCATCAAAAACATCATCAGCACTGTAACTGATAAACCCTAACAATGACTCCTGCTTTTTTCCAATGTTATATGACATAAACTGGTCTACTGGTTTAAGATAAGATTGACTTATCTCAGTTTTCACAGAGCTAGACGACAATGAAAAGAAATAAATTCTATTAAGAGAGGAACATGCAGCATACTTAGCTGCACAGTATGTGACTGCATGTCATAAGCAGAGGGGTATAATTAATACGTCACTTAACAGTTTTTCATGATATGACAACATATGAAGTTTTTTTCTTCTTTTTTGTCTTTTGTTCTTTTAATCATCAAACATTTTTTTCTTTTCAATTCTCTTCTCTCCTGCATTGTGCATATACACACACACACACACACACACACACACACACACACACACACACACACACACACACACACACACACACACACACACACACACACACACACACACACACACACACACACACACACACGTAATAAAAATGCAATATGCATTTTTATTACAGTAGAATTCCTGAGAAAGCGATATTCTCTTCTCCTCAGTGAGAAAATTACAAGTGATAGAAAGTGCTGGTCTCACACTCATTTACATACATAAGCTGCTGTGTGGTTAACTGTTTTTCTCTACGTTGTGAATCACACACAGAAATCGTCTAAATCCTAAAGGGGGTGGAGACAGCAGTTCAGTGGTTTTCAAAGCTACCGACACATCCAGGTAGGACAGGACCAAGTTCTTCCTCTACCCGGGTTGTTATCAATATGATCTTAATTTACTAGGCTTCTGTCTGTCGATCACATGTGCCAAAGCTTAAAGGCACCCACACATCTCAGTGTATTTGCTACACAGCTTGAAGGTTTTACTCAGTAGTCAGACACGGCTCAGCTACTACAGCTCCTGGCAAGAGGGAGGGGGTTTATCTAAATCCTGCCATGGGTTCCTTGGGACTGTAATTCTAATGTATTTGTGTGGTAAATAAAGTTGGAAAATGATAGAATTTTGAAAACTGCCTGGTATATTTTAGTTATTTCCACCAACACCGGCAAATAAATAATACAAAAAAAGAAAAAGAAAAAATATTAGCAAAATATCATTACTTGTGGTGGTTAAGCTGATCCTCAGTACTGAACCGTGAAGGACAGTTTGGACATGGGAAGAGATGAGCAGCTCCCTCATTGTCCAAAGTACACACCTGTATTGAGGGACACAACAGTCAAGCTCAATAAAAAAATGATTTCTCAACAAGTTATCCACAATAATTGTAAATAAACAGGTGATGACATTCAGTCTGAATTACAAACTAAGATATCTATCATTTCGAAAGCCTGACACGTGATCAGTGTCAACACATAAGAAATGTTGACAATTTCTTTTTACATAACATTATTCAAATTTTGAGCTATTATATAAACAGAAAATAGTCGAGACAGTACTGGTCTGCGTCCACGCTTGCGCCGAGGCAGTGTTGATGTGTGAATGCGTTGGTGTCTCTTCAGGGTGGCTGCCTGGGAGAAGTTTTTGCAACAAACATTGCAACTGTAGGGCTTGTTGCCCGTGTGGCTCATGCTGTGGCGCAGCAGGCTCTGGGAGTTGGTGAATGACTTTGTGCACACCTTTAGAACAACAATAATCAGGATTAGTGCCACAGTTATATGTAGTTACATGCAAAAGTTACATATCTTGTGGCTGTTGAGATGAAATGTAGTAAATACAAACCTAAGGCAAACAGATATCATAAAATGAGTATTTCTTTAAATGTACCATTGCTTTTTTTATTTCATGAAACAATAAGCAAATAACAAATAGGAATTGTGGTATAGACAAAAAAGTATTGGCTCCCTTCAACTTCATTGCCCTTTTGTTAAAGCCACACTCTTTTCACTCTCAACCAAATTTGGGATTTGCCCAGTGTTGTCTAGACTTTTGCAGACAACTGCAATGCTCAAAATCCAATTTTTAATACAATATTCACTGTGCAAAGACCCTAGGGAATCTGTCAAATGTAATGAGGTTGGAGGTTCAAATTTTCTCAGCCTCTACTTTGAAGCATTACATCATGTCATCAAATTCAGCTGCACAACATAAATAATCTTTACATCTAGATTCAGGAAGGGAACATTTGGATTAAACTTCTGATTGGCACCTTGCATGTGAAGAGCTTTTCTCCGGTGTGGCTGTAAACATGGGTGCGGAGAAAGACACGTCGGGTGAAGGTTTTGCCACAGTAGGGGCAAACATGGGGTAGTGGTGTCCGGGCCCAGTCCTGCAGCAGCTTGGCAGGTGGAGGGTGATTGGCGTTGTCGGAGTCTGCTGCAGTGCTGCCATCTACTTCATCTTTAGCGCCTACACATTTGTTTCCTGACCACAAAAAAACAGTTTAAGGGTAAAACATCCTATAACTAATGCCTTGTTTTTCTCCAAATTTGCTTTAAAATAATAATTTCCACCTACCTTTGAGTGCATTACTACTCGGGATCCTAAAAGAAGGCCTACTTCTCTTAGGAAGAGAGGAACCTGATTCACTTGCAGGGTCAGGTGGAGAAAGCAATCGCTTTGTGCTCTGTGGGCTATCCTGAGGATTAGTGGTGGCTGTTGCAACACCAGTTTCAGTCCCATCAGGCACATTCGTCTCTGATGTGTAGCGGTGCTGCTGCCAATGGTACATGTACTGGGTGGTGTTCATAAAGCTCAACCCACAGTGTGAACAACTGTGTAGTGGCTCCTTCAGGTCATGCTTCTGCTTACGGTGTGTGACCAGCTTGTCTTCATCACTGAAGCTCTGCCCACACTGGATGCACATGAACAACTCTGGCTGTGTGAAAGTGACAACGATGTTGGATGGAGTAGCATCCATCTCCTGTTCCCCGGTCCCATTGCTCTGAGTACAAATTTCCTCTGATGTCACTTCAGGAACCACCATCGCCTTTTCCTCACCCTTCTGTCTGTGTTGTTTGCGGTGATACAGAAAGAGGGTCGTGTTTAGAAAGCTTTCCCCACATACGGAGCAACGGTGCAGAGCTTCTTCAAAGCCATGCTGGGTCTTGCGGTGAGCCACAAGTTCAGACACCAGGCCAAAACATGAGCCACAGTCCACACACAAGAGCACTGGTTCAGGCTTTGGTTTTTTATTTGCCCCTCTCTTTCTGGGAGAATAATCATCTGGATTAGAGGTTGAAGCGATCACCTCAGAAACAATGGGATCAGAGCTTTGAGATGGAGAGGTCTCTGCAGCCTCGTGCTCCTCTTCCTCTTCTACAGGTTTATCCACTGGTTCTGGCTTAACATTTGTGCTAGTTCCAGTCGTTACGAAAGAATACTCATCTGGATTTAAAGGTGAATTCAGGCTCTGAGCTGATGAGGACTCTGGCTCTGGTTGTGCATCAGGTTTTGACTTGCTCCCAGAGGCAGACTGCTGACATGTCCCTTCTTTACGATGTTGCTGCCAAAGGTCAAGGCTTTTGAAAAGTTCATCACAATCTCCACACTGGTAGAGGATTCTGGGCTGGTCAGATGGTAACTTCGCGCTAACTGCAGTCTGCTTTAGTGTGGTCGTAACAGGCTGCACAGAGAAATGTCCTGCTTGGACGTCAATCTGTGGGACTGCAACTGTCCTTGATATACTCATTACCTGTTGCTGCAAAAATGAGACAGAGAAACAATACATTACAGATTATTCACTTGTTTTTAGTGTTTTTGTGTACAAATCATACCACTCTTTGCAATAATAATTAAACTTCAATGCAATGTTTTTTCTTAAATGTTATTCATTCTGGCAGATGAGGGATGAGAATTTAGCGTTGGGGTACTGAGGTCAATTAGAGCAGCATATGTTCAGAGCCAAGGTTCCTCTGAGAGCTTCAGACAGCCAAGATAAGGCCCCAGCCTAGCTGATGGCTATCAAGAGGACCATCAGGGTTGAATGGGTCACTCCTCAGGGTTTTACATTTGTTCCCTCCATCCATTTGAATTAAACAGAACATCAAGGTCAAGGTCAACAACTTAACATGACCTACTTACTGTAATTATGGCAGCATTCAGAAACATTGTGCACACACACATAATTTTGTGTGTGTGTGTATATATGTGTGTGTGTGTGTGTGTGTGTGTGTGTGTGTGTGTGTGTGTGTGTGTGTGTGTGTGTGTGTGTGTGTGTGTATTAATTTCGATTAATCACGATTAAATATTCATTTTTAATCTACATTAATCGCATTTCATTTTGTGTGAGCAAACAGATTCAAGAAAGAAGGGAATATATATGCACTTAACATGTTTATTAAATGCCTGTGCTTTGGTGGGTAGAAAACTCCTTCCTGTAGAGTGTTCATATTACTGTAAGTTGGTGGACTGTTCTGTCCTTGGGGGGTTTTTTGTGTTCAAATAGAGGGCCAATATACTGTTTAGAGCAGGGGTATTCAACTAAAATTCAAAGAGGTCCAGTCAGAGAAAATGTATTAAAGCAAAAGCCTGGAAAATCTTAATGTCTAACTTGAATTAGTGTGATATATGTTGATGTAACCTGGTAGTTTTATTAGTGTCTGCATGTAATCGATAACTGACTGTCAAATCAAATAAATTCAGTATGGTTCAGAAACATTTTGACAACATTTATTAATAAATAACTTTTGATGTAACTGTACATCTGAAAATAAACTGAAAAATAATGACTGGACAACCTGAATCAACTTATATACATATTTAACAATACCTAAATCTCAAAAAATGTAAACAGCTGAACACTTCTACATATTTTTCTGTCATTTTTTCCTTCTCCTTTTGCCTGGTTCAAATAATATCTTTTGTTATTCCTTGCATTCCCTAGATTCAAAGACATGTAACAGTAACCAACATTTATATGATTACTTGAACAGCATTTTTCTGACAATAATTTTGCATTTTCACTAAAGTCAAATTATCCACATTCTACACCATTTAATTACATAATGGCTACTTTTATTGTATGAAAGGATCTGAGTTCTTTTTCTACCACTGGAACTGGTTTTAACTAAAAAGTTTTTAATGGCATTCATGTATTTTAGGCATTTGGTTGAGCACAGGCTATCCACAGCATTATGTGCGATTTGCAGAGTGCCTTCTAGCTCATAGGTGCACTTGCTCAGACAAGTTTTTCTTTACATCAAATAAGACAATGAGAAGCTGGCCTTTAACAACACTGCTGGAAAACAGCACAATTCAAACCTCTATGAAGACCTCTGCAAACTGTTGAATGAGAATCACTAATTATAAAAGCAGCTCAGGAGAAAGCTGCAACTGGCCAGAAAGAATATCAAGGAATTGGAAACAAGTTTGGAGGTCACAAAGGCAGACCAGGAAAAAAGCATGAGGAGGGTGGAAGCTTTCAAAGAGCATGAAAAGAAAATCTCTTCACTTTGACAAATCCGCAATGCTCAAAAGGAGAAGAACGAAAAAGTCACCAAAGTCAGGCTGAATATGAAAACATGAAGGTGGCTTTGAGAGCTGAAAGAGCTCAAATCGGTGTGCGACACCTTGCTCAACAACCTGCAGAAAATGCAAGGGGACAAAGTGGCCCACACCATTGAAAGTGACCTTAAAGCTAGCACAATGAGCATTTGATGGCTTCAGTTCAGGCTTAAATAGACTGAACTGACTCAAAGCACTAACAAATTTAATACTCTGGCTGAGAGGTTCAAGAAGGAGATTGCTGACGAAGATGAGAGCTGGGAGACGAGACTTAAAGAGAAGATGAGGCTGAGAAAGGAAGAACACAAACTGGGTTTCCGGACCTCGGCCTGCAAGAAATCCATGATTTTTAATTGTTTCTTCTACTTTAAAAAGCTAAAGAATACTCAGTGAAGCTCAATCATGTTTTCTACAAACTGATAACTGACAAACTTTGATAAATTTTCAGATGATAGTGATTTATTTACTTCCAGTCTAACACTGTCTCATTTGAATGTCAACCACAACTAAACCACATTTTAGACTACTTCCCCAACTGCAAAATGTATTTTTTTGTGGCAAAGATTTTAAAGTCATTTTAAGGTGATACAGCAACTACTACTCAGAAAAACACTTTCCATTAGGAAAAGGGGCAGCCATATGGGGCATTACTAGGTTTGTTTGTGGCTACAGCAGACTAAGTGGCCATCATTCTGTATGCCCTTCGCGTACTGCTCAACAGTTGATGCAATGTCATGCATTATACATTAAAATATGTTATTTTCTGTAACTCATATATATGAAAAACTTTTCTGAATACCACAAACACTACAAGCTTCTGAAGGACGGATTTATTAGTTGGATTTGACTGACTTAGTTTTAGCTGGTGGAGCTAGGACCTAGAGCGTAGACGGATGAGTTAGCAAGGCTATATGATGAACGTAAGCAGTACCTCACCTCTACTGAGCTCCTGCTGTCTGTAAACTACATTTGGACTTTTTGTACACCATTGAGATTAAATAGGCAATTAGATTTTACAAACTTCCCACAAGATCAAGATTTCTATGAACCTCATATCACTGGTGGGAAAAAATACTGTTCTACCTAATGAAAAGTAGCAAAACCTTTTTTTTATACAAGGAAAACATTTGTAGTCCAATTTTTACTGAACAAAACTATAGGAGGAAAAATATTTTTTTTGTTTCTGCTGTGAGAATTATGAATATAGTAATTGTTAAATCGTACTTTAAATCCTTTTTTATTTTTAATATTAAGTCCGGTTTTGTCAGTTAGCCTCTTAGACATACAGATTATTTTGGTTCAGTTACTTTAATAAAAGTCACTTTAAATATTGAATCATGCTTATTCATCAGTCTGCATGCCCTGTTGTACAGATACTAAAAATTATATTTTCTAGTCTAAGTATATTGTACTTCCAGGTGCGCAGTAGTAGGTCTTCTTACTCATCCACTGAATATTGGCCTACTTTCTTGCACACCAGCGTGCTCTCAGTGTGTAGACATGCTGATGTTAGTGGGTATGCTTGCTATAGTCACTATCTTAGCTTAGTATGTTAGCATACTAATACTTGTTAATTAGCATAAACACAAGTAAATATGAGGCTGATATAAATGTATTACAGAAGGTATTTTGTCAAAGGTAACACACAATCACATATAGCAAGTCACCACATTTATTCCTGAGGGGAGTCTGAATGTACAAACTTCTATGCTGATTCATCTCATAATACAGTTGTTAAGGGTTCTCTCAACTAAACCTACTGGTGGAAGAAAAGTCATCATCTGAGAATGTTCAATGTTTATACAAAATTATAAGGAGGCATTTGCAAGTTGACATTTCTGTCTAGACCAATGTCATCTACCAACTTAGCCATTCTGCTAATGAGGCTAAAAAGAGCATGCCTAAAATGAGAAGCATGAAGGCAGCGGGGCACAGTAGCGTGGTCGCTTTATTTATACTTCCAGATTATACATGCATCCAGTTTGTAAACCCAAAAGCATCTTGACAGCTTTGTCTATGTTTTTCTTAGAAGACAGAGTCTTTCTAAGTTTTTCTAAATTGTACAAAAAAATTGTACAAAACTCTCCCAGTTATATTTGAGCAAAGCAACAGACTGGAGTTAAAACCATCCATGAAAAACTGTCTTCAAATGTCAAGATATAATTTTAATGGTTGGACTTGCAATCAATGTGTCAAGCAGAAGATGAGCCCTGGTCTCGCAACAAGGCTTCAATCTAGAGTTAGCGCCTGGAAGGCATTGCTGTGGCTGACATTCAGGTTCCAATTCGTCCTTTAACTGAGACAAGCATGACCTAGAAGGAAAGAAGCAAGCACTTTTTCTTAACTACATATCTTGTGCGCTTCATGGCTACTGTTGGCTAGCATTGTTGTGGATTTCGTCAGAAATTAAAGCTGATACTGCAAAATGCAGACGCTTCACGACAACAATTGTGCAAAGTTATAAAGAGCGGTTCATAGAGTTTCTTAGACTGAGAAACCATCTGCAGTCTCACTGCTGCCATTCAGTCTGCAACATACACAATGCTATGCCACGCTCTGTCAAAATGTGTTTTTAGCAAAATGCAGTTAATGTTTTACATTTTTTAAATTTCTTCAAAGTTCAAGTTTCTTCTTCCCTGGAGCCCATGTCAGAAAGTCATGTGTGCTGTGACCAGTGACGTTGATCCTGTAGGTCAGCTTGTTTTTGTTTTTAAGAATTTTTCCAGTTGCACTGTTGCTAAACAATTAGAAATAAAGAAATAGAAATCACAATGAAACAATGCAATTAATGAATCTCAAAGCTATAATTTAGAATATATGTTGCATGTTGTACAGAAAATATCTCTAGTTGACTTCTGCATCATCAGTTGTTTTATTGTGTGCGCAAAGATGGGACCGGGGATGACATCAGCTTTAGAAAAATGATTTCTTTGAACATGATACATATATTAAGATGAAAATTTACAAATATCTTAATGCACATCCACAGTTTAAAATGAAGATTGTTTTTTTTTAATTTGGTGAGTTCAGATGGAATGACCCAGGGGAAAAACACTAAAAAGTGAAATGTACTGCTGCTGTAGAAGGGAGGATCACCACAAAATGAGAAAGAAAAACAAACAAAAAAACAGACTATTGATTATTGCTGGAGCATGATGATTATTATGGTGATTCAGCTGGTGTCAACAGTGGCATTCTGGACTTCAACCTGTGACCTTTGTTACATGTCCGTCTCTTCTGCTCACAATCCTTGCTACTTTCCTCTATTAAGACTAATTAACAATGGATCCCCAAGAAATAACGCCCTGCTTATATTTCTTATTACGGTGTCATGCAAATTCTCTTTTAAACAAGCCTATAAGCTCCAATCAGTAAAATCTTTTAGACACCTTCAGAACAGAGCTTAACCAAACACTGATATGTATGGTATATGCCTACAAGCGCCTTTTTCAAAATATAAAATCCATTGTATTGTCCGTTGTAAAATATAAAGTCTGATTAGTTGCCCTGGCTTCCTCCCACAGTCCAAAAACATGCTGAGGTTAAATGGTGACCTTAAATTATCCATAGGTGTGAACATGGGAGTGCTTGGCTGTCTGTCTCACTGTATTGGCCCTTCAACAGACTGGCAACTAGGAATGGATATCATTTGGATTTTATCAATACCGTACCGCTTATCGATACTGGTACTTATTAAGACTACTCTCTATAATTTACCGTAGTGCAGAAAATAAAGACAAGTCAAAAAAAATATCCAAACTGGCAGTCACAAAATAAAAGGGCAAAGTGTTGAACTTTTCAAGTGCTTACCTGTGTCTGTAACACTGGAACAGTTACACGATTGGCACCGGATGTGTCAGGTTGTTCATCCTCGGCAGTGCATGTCAACTGGTGCTTGAGCACCTCTTCCAGAGTGTTGAACTCCTGGTAGCAGGGGAAGCACATGTACACCGACGAATTCTCCATGCCTGCTAGGGAATTAAAAATCAAAAACATTTCATAAGAAAAGCAGCAATGCAAAACTGATTTAGGTCAAGGTGCAACAGTTCATAAAACCAACGCATGCTTTGAATGTGAAAGTAATATCACAATGTGAGCCTTATACAGATGTCCTTCCACCAGCATGTTACATTTGAGGGAGGTTGTAAACATTGCCCTCTCCTGCTGAAAAGAAGCGCCTGCATATATTATCAAGACAGAGGCTTGGGCATGAGTGCCAGGACACTAACTCTGGGGTTGCCAAGATATTTCACCATGCACTGGGCGAACTGTTAATCTGACTGTACAGGTTGCAGCTCAGGTGGACCCCATGCAAAGTCTTTATCTGTACCATTTAATGAGCTAAGCGGATGTTTAGGTCCAACATCCGTTACCTACATAATGCAACTGGACTTACTGAAGGTGCAGTCTAGCTCATGCTGCTTTTGAATCTGACACAAAACAAGTCCACCTCTGTGCGAAATGATTGCACAAAAGAGTAACAACAAAATGTGAAATGCTTAAAAATAAATCACTTCTCAATAATTGGATTATTTATGACAAATAGTGTTTCTTCTGATAAACAATCAAAAAAAAAATACTTTAGAAGCACTATACTGAAAAAACAGGCCCCAAAGTGGAACATCAGTGTAGCAAAAATAATACTCTTCAGTTGATCATCAAAACAAATTTGACAACACTTGTCATTTCCAATTAACCTGACTACATAAACATGGTTTACTAATGACTTGTAAACACCAGAATATGTTCAATTTTGTACCAATGGGCTTTGTGCATCTGTAAGTCTCCATCAAGGCTTAACACAAAACAGAATTGCCAGAAGAACTGGAAAACCTGAACAGACTGCATGAAGATGGAAAATGATGTAGGAAGATGGTTGATCAACTAAAAATCTGTAAAAACACAGTTGCAGCGGGCATTCAAGGGTATAAAACAAGGAATAGCAGCACTAATCAGAGCTGCAGTGGCCATCCTGAAAAATTTAAGCCACCAACAGTGCCATACTTGCACAATCTATCTCTGAAAAAAGACAGGCAAGTCCTTCAGACTTGGCAAAGGGGTTATCATAGGAAATCAGTTTCTGTTTCAGTGTGAAGGACAGTGCATAACATTGTGGGAAACATGGAGGAGGGATTGGTATGACATGGTCTCTGGAAGTACAAAGGGTAATGAGGAGAAGGCATCTGTATATGGCACCATGAAGGCCTGTGGATATACCAAAAATACTGGCTGACAAGAAGATTCCCAATCCAAATACTCTCTGAAGAATAACAGAATATCTGTGCAACACATATCCTCTTTGCCAAGGAATTTTGAGCTTGTCGACAAAACAAAGGTGTGTGTATATGAAGTCTCGAAAAGATAAGATGTGAATCAAGGAAATAAAAGCTGTGCTGTCTTTTGTTGCGTTTAGTTCCTACTGTGAGGCTGGCATTTTTAATACAGTAAATATAAACTATTAGTGATAAATTTTACATAAGTACTCAATTGTTTAACTCATAAGTAATTAAATTACTCTAAGGTCATAGAATTCTGATTCATTATTATTATGTAAGTGTACTTACTTCTATTGCATACTGTATAATCAAAACACAATGTCTGCAATCATCCTCATTTACTGGGTATCAATCAGACATCATACTGCACCAGTAAAGCTGGTCTTCATGATTTTTTTTCTTTTAATTCTTACAAATCAACAAAACCCACTGAAAACCAAGCATAACCACCTCTAAAACACAGCAATGTGACAAACTATAAAGTTAATCATTTTAACTAGCAGACAAAGATATAACCTAAAGAATAAGGCTGGTAATAATCTATACTGCGGGTGTAGCTCACTGTTTTTCCCCCCGACAACAGTTCTTTGACATAGAAGAATAAGTATTATCAGAAATTAACTGGCATCCCTTGTTAGTGGAGCAATTCTTTGTTGATGTCAGGAGAGTTGTTGATCACAAGCTATGAAATAAATCAACAAAGCAAATTATTACCATAATATTAATTCTTAATATTATTATTAGTAATATTAACACTGTCCCGTGTTGAAATTTGTCTTGTGAGGCCTGTGTCTGTTTGTGTCCTTATAATCCAGAAGCTAATACTGTCCTGGCGCAGGTAGCTACTAGCTACAATTCTCTGCGTTAGTGCAGGACGGCAACACCTCACTCTGGCAATAGAGGATCAACTGAGATATGGTTCGCCTTTTCTTTTACCCACTTATCTGCAAATGCGAACAACACTTCCCCTTCCTGCGATATGCTATTATGGAGACAAAAGGATTTCACATTTATCTAAACGCTATCGCTGTTTATTGAGAACACGCATGGTGGAGAATGACCAGCACTGGCTAATACTTTAAAAATTTACTGCAGTCAATGTCACTCCACTGACGAGTCACGAGAGGACAGGGAGTAAAAATACCAGTCACCAATAGTTCATGCAGCTACCGGCAAATAACAAGCCTTGTGTTGGCTTATTTGACCTTTTTTTTCAGAGTCTGGCCAGTGCTAGCAAGAACGACAGCTAAACAGTTAGCTAGTCGATGCTAGCGGTTAGCCGTTAGCTCCCCATCAGCTTTATCTCTGACTAGTACACTTCTGCTAACATGCAGCGATGGCCGTGTGTCTAACATGGCTAGCGGGTTGCCGGCGCGGTAGCTAGCTTCCCTGCTAGCTCGAAACATAACAAAACAGTCCACAGTTAATTTCTCGATAGCTGGCGTCGAAGCCCCGTTAGTTAGCATCTAGATGGCTTTCACTACTTGGACTAGTACTGCTTCCTTTCTAATGCCAAGGAGAAGAAGAAGAAAAGACCGAAGAAGGAGGGCGGGATACGCTTCTTCGGTGGTATAATGGCGGCGACAGACTAAAAGTTGATATTAGCTATCTCCCCCCGTCGAAATCCTCCATACATGAGTACCAGTCAGCAGTATATCACCGAAAAAGTAGATTTTGTGTTCATTAAGTAAAATTAATTAATCAAAACTCACCGCACTGACACGTTACTGGCCGAGGAAATAGGACAAGTTCAGTTTTTTTCTGCACGTTAGAAGGCTCGATCTGATTGGTTGGATCGGTCACTTCATACACCAATAGTGTGCGACTACACATAACACCGGCAGTTCGTAATGTCAAAGCGCGCCAGGCCAGCAGCAGTAGAGCAGGGTCAGTAGCGTAATTCAAAGATACTGCTGGGTAGTGGGTGAAAATTCACCAAAATCGTTTCAGACGGTAATGTCGTTCTTTTTTAGTCAATTGCATAACTTCCCTCTGAGATTTAGAGTGCTCTGCAGCTAGAGGTTTAAACTAGTAGCTCCAATAATGATTTGCAGCTCTAGACGTCTAAACTGCATTGCACCAGCCTTCATCACCAAATAATGCTTGAGTCATTAAAGAGTTATGAATGAAATTAAGCAGCTGCTGAGCCTAGTGTCAGTAGGTTAATCTTAATGATAACCGAGCAAACCACAGCCGCTGATGAAGACTGTAACAGGGCTCAAAGCTGTTGCACAATGCTAGAAGGTGGCCCTTCAGTTGGCAATGTTTTGTCAAAGTACTACTTTCAATGTCAAGAATGAATTTTCTTCAACTGGTCATACATCTATGCAAACAGTCAAGAGGTCCTAAAAGAAAACGAAGGATGCATGATAGTTATTAGCTCTGGAAACGGTTAAAAAGAGAAAGTCATGCTAGGTATTTTCATTTTCTGGATCAAAACATTGTTAAATCCCAAATATTGTAAACATCCCCAGCACCAAATAAGGAATATCTGCAGCTCTGGCAAACAGTTTTCACCAGCAGGTACTGTTTTAACTAAACTCAAAGCCATAGTTCATGTCTGGTGAAGAGAGCAAAACTTCAGTGCAGAGTGCAATATGTAGAGGCCACTTCCTTTTCAGTAATGTGTGAATTTCCCCATCCTTGTTTGAAACCAAGTAACATCAACAGCAGTTACCTGAAATAATATAAAGTTGAAATACATTTGAGACGCTAGAAATGTAATTTTACATATACATTTTGTATGAAGAGCAAGGAGAGGGATGAGCTGCAGTGTGAAAATCTGTTAACAAGAACCTGATGTATTGTCAAATACATTTTAAAGCTTATTTTATCATGGGAGCTTTACTTTAAAAATCAATTGTCAACTGTAGGCAGCAATAACAATGAAGCAGCACAATAAAATATGCCTTAAGATAAAACAGAAATGCCAATAAAAGTATAAATCATTAATCATCACATTTTACAGTATAATTATAGAAAATATTTATTTTAGGAAACAAACTATATGCACATCAAAACCACACACGAGCTGTTTGGATGGAATTAGGAAAAAGTGCCTATTTATGTCTGCACTGTGTGCATTGTGTGCTGCTCTTTTCTTTGAACTGTTTTTTTCTATCTGTTGCTGTAACACAGAAAAATTTGCCCGCTACGGGATCAATAAAGGTTTAATCTAATCTGTCTATCTAGTCTTTGTGTTGGGAGAAGCCAGCATAACCTTGCATACAACACATAGAAACTGCAGAAGCTTTTTGCCAACATATAAGTTGGTAAGTTGCCTGAATTTACAACATCCATCCATCCATCATCTATACATTGCTTAACCCTGGACGGTCGCGGAGGTGTGGGACTTTGGCCTATCATGGCCAAGTCAGGGCAAAGGCAGGGGACACCCTGGACAGGTTAACAGTCTTTCACAAGTACACATAGAAAGACAGACAACCAAGCACACTCACATTTAGAAGTCTGTGGCATTTCTGGATGTGGTGCGTGAATGGCTTTCTCTTTGTGTGGCAGAGTCTGAACTTGCACTTGTAGATACAGTGGCGAACTGTGTTAGCTGACAATAGTTTTCCTGTGGTAAGTGTTCCTGATCCCATGTAGTAATATCCATGACAGAATGATGCTGGTTTTTAATGCAATGCCACCTGAGGGATTGAAGGTCACAGTCGTTTAATACTGATTTTTAGCCGTGCACCTTACGTGCAGGGATTTCCCTGGATTATCTTCATCTGTTGATGATATCATGGATTGTAAATAGTGAAATCCCTAAATTGTTTACAATTTTGCATTGAGAAACGTTTCTAAACTGCTGGACTATTTGCTCACGCAGTTTTTCACACGCAGTTTTTGGTGTGTGCTTGTGACTGATTGAGCCTCTCAGCATGCTCCTTTTATACCCAATCACGTCATTATCACTTAACCTGTGAATTAACCTGTGAAAGGTCCCAGGTGTTTTTTGTTGCCCCTGTCCAAACTTTTTTGGAAGGTGTTGCTGGCATTAAATTAAAAAATATATTTATAAATATATTGTCTTTGTATTGTTTTCAATTGAATATATGTCAGAAAAGAATTAGCAAATTATCACATTCTATCCCAACTTTTTTGGAACTGGGTTTTGTACATAAAGAAAATGGACAATGCATAAGAAGGATTGCCTCCACATCCTCAGGAAAATCTAAAATCATTAACCAGAAAGTTGAATTTTGGATGCAGGTGTGTGATCAAACAAGACAATGACCCCAAAACCCACATCAATATTGGTGAATAAATTACTAAGTCAGCCTAGATTTAAATTATTAGAATGGTTTTGCCAAAGTCCTGACTTAAACGCCACTGAGAATCTGTGCTGAAGGAACAAGTCTGTGTCAGAAAGCCATTATATTTATTTGAACTGCACTAATTTTGTTTAGAGGAGTGGTCAAAGATACAAACAGAAACTTACCAAAAGCTTTTGGACAGCCAACAAAAGCACCTAGTTATGTGAAAATGGCCAAGGGACATGTAACTGAATATTAGCATTAATGTATGTATACTTTTAGCCCAGCAAATTTTTTTCATAATTCCAGAAGACCTGTAGTAAATCTAAAGTGCTAAAATGCATGTTTTTTGTGACATGACACATGTGTTTCAATGATTCCATTTGAGGAATTCAAGAATTATAGGAATCACGGGAAATTCAAGACTGCCTTGATATAGGTAGTCTATAAATGTATGCAAACTTTTGTTCCCAACTGGAGATAGGAAGGAAAAGCACATCCGCACATCCATCCATCCATCCATCCATCCATCCATCATCTATACACCGCTTAATCTTCATTAGGCTTGCGGAGGGCTGGAGTCTATCCCAGCTGACTTAGGATGAAGGCAAGGGACACTCTGGACAGGTCACAAATAATCACACACACATTCTCACCTACGGACAATTTAGAGTTATCAACTAACCTCAGCATATTTTTGGACTGTGGGAGGAAGCCGGAGTACCCAGAGAAAACCCACACATGCACAGGGAGAACATGCAAACTCCATGCAGAAAGATCCAAGGCCCAGGCCAGGATGTGAACCAGGGATCTTCCAGCTACAAGGTGATGGTGCTAACCACTGCACCACTATGCAGCCTGGAAAAGCACATATTATTGCAAAATGACCAGAATCTATGAGGCTATTTGTAAAAAAAAAAAAAAAATGTAGCACTCAAATTATTTTTCTAAGTTAAACAAACTGTATAAGACATGCAGCAGTCTTGATGTGACTACAATCAATTTGTTATTGCAGCTCTTGAATGGCTTATTGCTTTTAAAGTTTTTCATGAAAGTAACACCTTCACTGAAAGTATAGACTAGGCCTCTCCATTCATTTCCCAGACTGTGTCCCTGTGTGCACCATTGGCTGATTGGAAAATGGGCAGCTCCTCCAGACTGCTTAACCTGACTGCAAATGATGTTAAAGAACCAGCTGGGCATCCGGCCAGCAGGGCCAAGGCCACTCAGGCTCCACAGAAACTGCACAATCTGCTCAGCACACCAAAGAAGAATATTATTCAACCTTCAATTCATATCACCAAGACAACATCTTAGAAGATGCACTTTTCATTGAAGGTTATGGTTCAGAGACTTCAGGTCCCAGAAGAAGGGAGATGTCTAGCCATGCAGCATTGATTGCTAAGATGCATTTCTTGTGTTATTTTCTTAACATCTCCCTTTGTAAAAGCAGCAGCTGCAACTGTGACTCCGTTAATGTGGTAATAGCTTAATGGTCATGTAGTGAGAGGTCTATTTAGAAGCTGTACAGAAATTTTTATTCACATCTTATGATCATGATCATTTTTCGTCCTGGGTACTTTGAGGACTTGTACATGCTGACTTAAAATCAGAAGTTCATTCTTAACCCGGCAAACAGCAGTTGAGAAAAATTACATACTTTAATATACATACTTTACATACTCTAATTGCTTAATTAGAGGACACGAACAATACATTTTATGGATGGGAACATTGATACTGAGAAATAGATCTAAGATTACTTAGATTCTCACTGATATCTTTTCAGTAACTGTAATGGGTCTTTTAATTAATAAGAAGATACTGCACTTTGAAGATTATATTTGCAGTGAATGTATTTTTGGAGGATTTTTGCTTCCCTAATTATATGTGTTTTATGTACAAATGAAATAACAAATGAGGACTTTTGGGGAAGAAGAATTGTTTTAAAACATTAACAAGCATCAGTAAGGCAAACGTGATATACTTTACAACCACAGTGGTCTGTAGAAAATAACTAACTTACAGAATTAGAGATGTCTGTGTAGATTCTAACTCATCCAGGTCATGCTAAACCTAGGAGTTTTAGTTAAAAGCAACTGTACTTTCACAACAATGGTCATACTGCCAACTTTGTCCTGGATTAACCACACCATGCATACACAGAATTCCAAAGATACACAAGGACAGAGCATCATTCAGACTTATCAGCAGCAGCATTAACTCAATCACTACTAGCCATCATCTTAGCACCTTTGGTTGGTAATACTACAAATGACATCCAATACTTCACCGACTGTGTCAACAAGGTTCAGAAAATGACACTGGAACCAGATGAAATCATGGTGTCACGTGACAAATTTTTTCTTCATTTCACTTACTGTACAAACCTACATCATAGGCAGAGGAGACTGTCAGAAAAAGACTTCTGTGAGACAGCTCTTTAAGCGACAAAATCACCTTCACCCCAGTCATATATGTCCTCTGCTGGACCTTTGGCTGACTACAACCTAATTCGGATATAATGAGTGTTTCTACAGACAAAAAGCACAGCTGTGCCATGGCCTCTCCATTGTTATCCTTTGTGGGCAGTCTGTACATGGAAGAAGTGAAAAGCAGAGCACCAATGTCTTAAAAGGGAACTGCTCCCAGCCACTGGTATGTGGATAACACCTGACTTCATGTCAAAGTCCAAGAACTATAACCCTTTACAGACCATATCAACATTGTGGACATCAACAAGTTTACATGATAGGTTGACAGAGAAAACAAATTGCCTTTTATAGACTGTGCTGTGCACATGGTGGAGGATCAAAAGCATCAATTGTGAAGTGCCGTGCAAATGTATTTGCCCCCCATACAGAAACCTTCTAGTTTTTGCATATTTCTCACACTTAAATGTTCCAGATCATCAAACTATTATGAATTTGGTCATTCGGTAGATTGGTAGCTATTTGTTGTTTCACACAATGTGGACTGGACAGCATTTTTCTTTCAATAAATGTAATCATGATTGAAAAACTGCATTTTGTGTTTTCTTGGGTGTCTTTGTCTTACAATAATATTAGTTTGATGATCTGAAACATTTAAGTGTGACAAATATGCAAAAATAGAATATATCTGTAGGAGGGCAAATATTTTGCACAACACTGTACACACAGACTAATACCTGCTGCTTGATTCAAACTATGCACTGGAGACAAGCTGTGGGTGATCAAAACCTTAGAGCACCAGGCTGAGAATGTTCCTACAAAGGCAATAGAGCAAATACATGTTAAGAAAGCACTGAAAATCTGTAGCTATCCCAACAGTGCCTGCATGAAACATACAGGTACATTTCATATCAGTGCACCTCAGACCTAGAAACGCTCAGACAAAAGCTAGTTCACTCTATAGTTAAAACACCCAGACACAAGCTGAGCAATGCTGCATATGCAGCATAATGCAGTGAGGAATGTGTAGACCTTTATATAAGGGAGATTAAACAACATCTCCACATGTGCATGGCACAACAGGACGTAGTAGACCAACTGCATTGGAAGGATAAGGGATATTCTTTTGAGAACAACAATGCACACATTATGGAGAGAAAGTGGTTACAGAGAGGAGTGAAAGAAGCCATCTATGGTAAACTTCAACAGCCATCTTTAAACAGAGGGGTCTGCGACACCAATTATCAAGTGACTATAAATGTTATAAGAAGAAGTGAAGAAGTTCCTTGGATGAGAGTTGAAATGTCTTCCAGATCTTAAAAGAGATATCCAATTGCTTTTAACTCAGGTTTCTGGGAGAATTAGAGGATGGTGACTTTGGTTTGTCCACAGCTTTTGTTCAGGCTGAAATATGTCTGTGAATATTGAGTGAACTGTCAAGAGATGTTACAGAAATGATTGTTTCTTGATGTTTCTTAATGACTGAATGCTTTATTCTCCACAAAGTGCCATCATTGGGTCAAAATCTTAACTTGGCCAGGTGAATGGTTGGTGTCCAAATGCCCACAAAACCATCAGCTTTAGTTAAGAATGTGGAAAAGCACCAAACCCTTCTCTTTTCAACCCTTTGGTCTATGAGATAGATGGATGGCAGAGCAAGGCAAAATAATCTAAAATGACCTACATAATTACAAATATTTTTCAAACTCAACAAGCTTATTATTGGTTTAAACACTAAAATCTGTCATGGTTAGGAATAGAAACGTAGCACAGGATCAGGCTATACAAGAGCAAAGTATGAATTTATCTGGGGTGAACGTAAGGGGCAGCCTTAAAGCTAATCAAGAAATTTCTGTCTAGCACCATGGTGCAGCAAAGATTGGGCCAGAACCTACAAATATTTTCTACTGAACAATTAAAAAAATGAAAAGGAGAACGTTTAGAACTTGAACCGTGTTTGAGATGTGTGCTGAAGGTCCTTAAAGTCAAATCAAATGTGACCTGAATTTAATATGACACTTATTTTTGAAACAAGTGTGACTGTATCAGAAAAGCGCTGCAAATACAAAGCAGTATAAATACATGCTGATAGTCTTTGAACCATGCCAAAAAACCCACCCCTCGTTCACACATCTGATATAAATGGAAGTGCAAGATTTCATTAGTGAAGGTCAAAAACATTGTCGTGGCATTTACTGTAGTATGGTTCCCATAACAACCGTTTTGATTTCTGGCTGATCCATTCCAGAGTTCACTGATCCTCCCAGCTTAAGAGCTTATTTTTTATTAATTCTTTCATTGAAAGGTTCCATACAAAGCAAATGCACATTTGTGGCTCATATCTGATTAGCAAGTTTATGTTTTACAAATTAAAAATTTCACACAAAGAGTATATATACAATGCTTGCTGGCCTGTATTACGAAAGGAGTACATACTCCAGATATTTTTTTCGTTATCTGGCATCACCTTACCGAACAACTGCAATCTGGATGAGCGGTCTTACAAAGCTGGTTATCATCTTAGTATGTCAACCCAGAGATTGTGAATCTGTCTTGAGCACATTGAAAGAGGCAGAGTTGGCAACAGATGACCAATCACAGACGTACGCAGGTCTACAGGCACCAGAGTGACATATTTCCCCCCCAAAACTTAAAAATTCCAACCGTGATATTAGAGAAATACAAAGATTTTGAACTCACAACACAGACTGAAATAAACAAACACAGCTGCAGCAGTTAAAGCAAAACTGCACAATGTGTAAATGTTAACAGGATCATTGATATCACCACCAAATTATAAGGACACGAGTAGATCTTATTTCAACTGAACATTCTCTTAAATGAACATGTTGCTTAGCTGTATTCTTCTGGCATTTAAGAAAGCTTAATTGCTTTACTTGCAATCTTGCAATGTTAAATGTCTGCAAGCGAGAAAAAAGTGAACATAAAGGCAAAACTCAAAGTGATAATCAAGATGACTGTCATATCCTATAGAAGGCTGTGTGTACAACTTTACGTATTTCTCACAAGAAAAAAAACTCTTTTAGAAAACGATCTTTCTAAACCTCATGAGAAGTTTAAAATGTAAGACTAAAAACAGCACCATTGCTGCAGTCAGAGTCACAAGTTAATGCTGAAAATAATCAAGGATAATAAAGGACAATTTATTTAATGAACCAATAATCAGTAACATAAGTTAACCTATTTTCATGGGGATGTGGACAATGAAATCTGTAATCTCACATTGTCTCATTCCATCCATCCTCTTCTGCTTATCCAGAGTCAGGTCATGGAAACAGCAGAGGAGGCGGGTTATTTCAGATGTTTATCCCCCTGGCAACACTTTCCAGTTCTTCCTGCGGGGATTCCGAGGCGTTCCCAGTCCAGATGAGATATATAATCTCCCCAGCAAGTTCTGAGTCTACTAATCTACTAGTCTAATCCCAGGTAGACGTGAACAGAAAACCTCCAAAGGACGTCTCCCAAGAGGCATCCAAATCTGATGTCCAAACCACCTCAACTGGCTCCTTTCAATGCGAAGGAGCAGCCACTTCCCTCCGAGCCTCTGCAACTGACATAGCTGCAGCCCTTTTGGCTAACTGAAACCTGTCAGCTGCTTCAGGAGACCCCTGAGCCAGCCAGGCCTTCTTCAGCCTGATGGCCTCCTTCACCGCTGGTGTCTACCAGCAGGTCTTTAGCTGCAACAGACATCAGTGATCTTCTGGCTGCAGCTCCCAACAGCCACTTCTGCAATGAAGGCTTTGAACATGGCCCACTCAGGTTCCATGTACCCAACCTCCCCCAGGATGCAGGAGAAACTCTTCCAGAGGTGGAAGTTGAAAACCCCATTGATAGGGCCTTAGCCAGACTTTTCCAGTTCACCCTCATCACGTTTGGGTTCGTCATGTCTGTGCGACCACTGAAGTCCAAAACACAACACTACTTGGATTCAGATCAGGCAGTCTCATTCCCTTGCCTGTAGGATACTTTTAGTCTTATTCTACAGTTTGGGGAGCTAGTAAAGGGTACATGTAAAATCATATTGTACCACATCACTCTACAACAACAAATAGAACAATAAAATGACATTGAAATCACTTGCAGATGTAAACTTCATATCTTACCCTCTATGTGCACATCGAGCTCCACTCCCTTCTTCTAATGCAGATGATAGGCAGGATGCTGTGTTTTTATACACGGTGATCTCTTATCTGGAACAAAACCTGCTACAGAGCAGTTACCACGGAGATATAAGAAGTGAACCACCGTCATAGTATCAAAAATCCAGAATTTAACATAAAGTGACCTCGATAACCTTGAATCCTGCTATGTAGTACAAGCCTCTGGCGATGAAAGACAGATGACATCAAACTACATTATGAGCTGCCAGTAGGAAGAAGAAAATATGACATTCATCAATTAGTATCAATTATTTGTATGATCACTGAAGATAATCTATTATTAGTCCTACCATGGTGAAATTTGTAATGTTGCAGCACTACAGGCTCAGCAAAAAAGATTTAAAAATAAATAAAAGCATGCTATAGTAAATATCATAATGATTAGCCAGAATTATACAAACAAAAAGTCTTCTTGCTTCATCCCACTGTTAACCGGCTTACTCTGCAACTTCACTTTTTCAGCATTTGGTGGGTGGTTCAGCACAAAATTTCAAACAGATCAATGGTACCTAAACAATAGATCCTTATAACCTTGGGGGTACAAAGGGGTTCAGGTTTGTGTGTTTAAGTGAAATGAGATAGTGAATAGAAACAATAACTGGGTGTATTAAGTAAAATGTATGTACACACATCCCTGTTCCCTATTGGGAACCATCTTAACTTTAGTGATCTTGATTATTCACATTGCGTCGAGTCAAGGCTACTTAGGTCATATTTTTGCAACTACTGCAAACTAGGGTTGCCACCAGAAATAATGTTATGAGTGTAGGTCAATTAAAAATTTGAGTAACATCTGTGATTTGACAGATAAAGTGTGATGGATTTTTGCCTGATCCTGAAATGTTTGGTTGGATAAACAAAGTGAACTGTAGATTATGCATTTTTCCAAAGATATTTTCAATTTAACTACATCAACCCTGCAGCGTTGCCTGGTTGGTAGTCTAGCTTTGTGTTATGGACTCTTGTAGCATTGGTAAGTTTTTGAGTACTCAGTAAACGTGTTATTGCAATGTCACTATGACATGTCCCCTGATCTAAACATTGCTGAATCATTCAGTTATAACTCTTCAGGAATGTGACACAGAACAGTTTCATCACTTTATTAATGAGTTTAATTATTTATACCAACAAACAAAAATGGTCTCTCCCTCCATCCCTCTCTCTTCATTATCTCCTTTATCCAACTGTTCTCTTTTCAACAATGACATTTTACCCTCGGTCAATGGTGGTAATAGAGCAGGGTCACAGCAAATTAAAAACAAAATGTGACGAATCGGAAGATGAAAAAAAACAACATTAAAATAGCACATTTAGCCAGCTGTTCTTTTGGCAAGAAGTACAGAGAATAATGTCCATTGTTGCCAGTGCGCATACAAACACACATACATTCCCTGCAGCTGAGCTATGTGAAACTCACCATCTGTCAAACATACTTACTGTAATAACAGGTCAAACCTGTTACACTTACATGACACTCCAAGCAAAAACAGGAAACAGTCAGACAAAGGAGATGATACATGTCAGTGGACAGATTGACTTTCCCCTTTTCTCCAGTCTCACACACACAGTCACAGTCACACACTCACACACACACACACTGATCCATTCTTCCTCCCTACACCACGAACCCACAGATCCAGAGGCTTGTAACATTCCCTTCGCACTGAAGTTAGATGAAAAATTGGAGTTCCACCTGTTGGCTAGCATGCATGCCTGCATACCTACAACACCACTGATTGGAAAGCACACTCCAATGTCTGGATCTGAGTACAGTATCTTGGATGTGAAATAGTTTTGCATGTGACACTGCTTAACTAATATCTGGAATAAAAAAAAAATCCCTCAATTTCAGAAAGGACCCCCCCCCCCCCCCCCCAAACACAATACAATAAATAAAACAGTTATGACAGCAATTATGGGGAAAAGGGAAAGTTATGAAGAGAGAAATGAAGGGAGAGAGAATAAAAATGAAACACTTTGTTCTGTTTTCCCCTCCTTAACCAGGGACTGAAATGAAATCATATTTACAGACTGCGACTGAGGATAAACAGTCCGGCTGCTGCTGCACCGGTCTACTAGAGAAAAAAAAAATTACAAGAACAACAATATAATAACAATAATAACAAAAATAATAAAATAAAAGGTACTTGATATTTACAGTTTAGCAGTGAAAAAAGGAGGACAGAAGGAAGCAAAAGGCAGAGGGATGAAAACAAGAAGGAATGGGAGGGGAGGCTCCAAAAGCTGTTGGGTTTCAGGGTTTGAGCATAATTCCTGGTCTGATTATTACTGATAACAGTGGAAGTAACATAGTATGGTAAACTTGGACTGAACATGCACATGTGCATTGCTGGAAGAAAAAAAACACGAGTTCATGTCAGCAAAGGATTGATAGCTTCATGAATCATTCCATACCAGCTCTGACCACCAATACATGACAACATGATATGAGCATCAATGGCAGGCTGTTTCGAAAGGGGCAAAGAGGACTTCAACAAATCACTCTCACAAACTAAATAAAATGAATTCACAGTCTTGCACAAACACTAACTGTGTATACTGGCTGAGATGACAGCGATGAGTCAAGTGAGCAGTTAAAGTATCCAGTAGTTTGTTTGTACCGCCCTGCACCTGTATTGATTCTCCAACACAATCCCAGTTGATATGACACCTAACACCGTAAAGTGACAAAATTAATGAGGTGATTATTCACCCTACAATGCTAGACAACTGTGTTAATGACATTGGAGACATTGAGGCTTCTGTATCAGATGCAACTGTATGCCCACAGTTACGGCTCTCTCTCTCTGTGTGACGTAACGTTAAGAGCTGGACAGTACACATAACTTGCCCCTTTGTTTCCCTCTAGACCCTTTGGAGATGTGCAACACTCACTTGAGAATTAACATGAAACACTTGGTTTCCAGCTTAACCAATGAAGACGTGAGCTTATAATGAAGAAACTGAAGATATGCACTCTGCTCGTATAAAGCTCCCTCTCATTCAAATAAAAGGCAGTTAAGGAGCTAATACTCAAAAACAAACCGTAAAGACCGGCTGTGGTGCTCTCTTTTGTAATAAAATTTAAAACCACTTCCTATCTAAAATACCAGTATGTTATGTCCTGTAGCAAAGTGGAACACTAAAAAACAGTCATGTGTTCACCACTGGGCTTGGTAAACTGAAAACTTGAGTAGAGTTCAGGGGAGAAAGAGACAGTAGAGCCACTAGTCTACACTGTGGGCTGTACAATCAAATGCTATGTACAGTAAAAGACTGTCATTTTTGACCCTACTGGGGATGATTGTCAATATTAGTGAGGCCTTAAATGCTGCCCTTATTCTCAGTTTCATAGCCAATCAGGATCCAAACCTATGGCACCACGGCCACACATAAAATTAGCTAATGTAAATAAAACAAACTTTTAAAAGGATTGATTATAATACAGAGAATCTACACAACATGTACAACCCTCCTCCACATCTCCTAAACATCCTACCAAACCAATGTAAAGGTTTATTATTCTTAGAAGCCAGACGAGGGCCACCTCGGACTTAAAGCTGCAGCTTACTTTAAGCTGAAGCTCAGTTACCAAAATGTTTTTAAAACAACCCGCAGCTGTCTGAAGCAAGGAGCTGTAGGCCTTGTTTTCTACTGGAAATCGTTAGCATTCAGGGAACATAGCAACGCTGAGTGTTTATGTGGGTCTGTCTAGTTTTTTGGGGTTTTTTTTCTATTGTAGGGGTTTGGAGCCAGGAGGAAGGTTGAGAGGGAGAGGAGCAGAGGAAAGAAAAGGAAAATGGGGGAAGAAACAGAAAACATGACAGAGGGATTAATGCTCAGGTGCTGTTGTTGAGGGATCCAGGTGCTGAGCTGGGCTGGGCGGTACTGTCTGACACACTGCCCTCTGCAGGGGGAAAAAGAGAGCACGTGTGTTGACCAACAGCCAATCATCATCTCACAGAATCTATTCTGTCATTTTTGGTTACATAGTTCATTAAAATATCTAACGTCATTCAGGTCACATTCAGTGTTTGAGGTCTGTTAATCTCAAGGTTAGACTGTGCAAAATTTCCCAAGAGTAAAACGTGTGACTTAACTAAAGCCCTATTTGCACGACATTAGTATTGCTGGGGACCTCTGGTGATTTGTAATAATTGTGTGCGAATGCGCCATGTCGGTAATTTGTTAAATTAATAATTCCCCAGCAAATTACCTACTATATGTCGCCAAACACCGACGTCCTGGGATAATACTAGTCCCATGCGAATCTGCATCTCGGTGATTGGGGGGTATTTTAGTTGTTTTGTTTTTTTTAATGCGCGTCTTTTTCTAGATCTTTTATTATGGAGGCTGCGGTGGAAATTATTGGCAGCATTTTAGGAGCAAATGCAGGAGTAGGCCGATACACAGCAGGCCTGTGGACCATTCGCAGAAACGGCAAAATCAGATCAACTAGACGGAAATCTGGGAGGATATTGAGATGGATGACATGCGCAGCAGAGTCGGCCCATTATCCCGACAACGCTGCACGCTATTCTCAAGTCACACTGCTGCTTTGACATATTTTCTGTTGCCATGACGACTACACACTACGTTAAAAGTGATCATTTTAACCCAAACCACAGGCTTTGCATAAACCTAACCAAGTGCTTTTTGTGTCCAAACCTAAAGACACCCATAGCGTTGTAGGTAATACTAATCCCATGCGAATAGGGCTGAAGATGTTAAGATGTTGTCACCAGATAATTGAATATCACAGATGAAACATCAATAAAGTCATTTTATTTTAATTTACTCTGGCTGGAATACTTGTAGGCAGTAGCTAATACACTGACAACGAAAACGACAGAACTGAAAGTGTCATTTTGTTACCATGCATACCATGTGAGGCAGGCGATGTCTGTGCACGAGCGTGAGGAGGAATGAGTGTGGAGTTCAACTGGGGCTGGATAGACAGCTCTGAGAGAGTGGAGCAGACAAACAAATGTTTAAATAACATAGTTCTGGCATGATAACATTATGGTTGACATCTGAAGGAAACCAACTCTGAGCGTCTTTGTGACGATATGTGAAAATAAGGCTAAACAATTAATCAAAATATTATCGAAATAGCAATATGGTGAAGTGTAATAACCACATTGCAGGAGCTGCAAATGTTTGATAAAGGTTCATTTGAAAAAATGTTATAAATGAAGCATTGTTTGATCAATCTCCAGACATAGGGGATCATGCTGGTACAGTACAGACCTCAGCAAAAATCACATGATTTTTTACTGTATTTGTTCCAGTGGAAAAGAAATGCACAAATGACCATCCCTACATTGTGACTCACGTTGCAATGATAATATCTGTTCAGCCCCGAGTGAAAATTTCAGAAACAGATAAGAGAAAAGAGACAATACGAAATAAACTGACCAACGGGACTGAAATTGAAGAGAAGCGGCAGTTCTCGTCCACTGGGCAGGCGGGTGTTGGGCTGGCGCAGTTCATCGAAGAAGGCATGTGCACATGCCTCCAAGGGAGACAGCCTGGTCACTGGTGTGTATTCCAGCAGTCGAGAGCAGAGGGCAATGGCCTCTGGAGGGGTACGAGGCTTAAACACCTGACATCACAAAGAAATAGAAATTTATTTTTTTTAAATTAGCTTCTGCACTGACAAATGATAGGTGGTTTCAGCAGGAATTTGTTTTTATTTGACTTAAGGCTCTCACAAAGACGGGTGTATATTATTTTAAAAACAAAGCACAAAAACCTATTTATATCGAGTCAAAATTGATAAGTGAGTAAAATTTCAGTTTCTGACAATTTTGGGACTCATTTTGACGATGACTGCATAGTGAACTGCTGCTGAGCTCTAACATTGTCCAGTGATGAGAACCTACCTTAGTCCAAGGATGTGCTTTGATCTGTGGGAATTTGAACTCTGTGTAGTTAGGGTTCATCTCCCGGATCTGCTCCCTTGTTGGTGTCCCCAAAACCTGACAAACAGGAGAGAAAAGTTTGCAAATTTTAATCAGTTTATCAGTTTTAGAGTGCACTGTCAGCATTGCCTTTTTAGATATATTGTTCTACATAATAATAATGCCAGTTTTCAAATTTTAAGTGCTCAAAATCTTTTTAAATGTTTGTTTTGTGCATATACAGTGCTGGGACATCAACTCTCACACTTACTTAATATTACACAGTCCCACCAAACCATCTCACTTGCGGTAACTCTCTCAGTATTTTAATGTTTGTTTGTTTTTTTTAACTGTTAACAACACGTTTGCTTTACCTTGATGATCTCTACTAGCTGGTCTACTCCACTGTCCCCAGGGAAGATGGGCTGCCCCAGCAACAACTCAGCCAACACACAGCCGGCTGACCAGATGTCAATGTTGGATGTGTAGTCGGTGGCGCCGAATATGAGCTCTGGGGCACGATAGTACCGTGAGCAAATATAGGACACATTTGGCTCCCCTCGAACCAGCTGCTTTGCACTAGAAGATTTTAGAAGAGAGAGATGAGGATCGACAGACAGTTGAGGAGGAAAAGTGCCAGTCAGCATGAGTGTTTATTTCACAAAACTAGAGGATGTAAGTGAACAAGACATCCACACAAGGAAAGCCAAGACCGACAAAGATAGCTACACGAACCGACAGCCATCTTAATATGCGCAGTGAGACACAAACAGTCGCCACAACAGAAAGACAGACAGATGTGTCCATAGACGGTGCCTGCTACTAACCTGCCAAAGTCACAGAGTTTGAGGATGGCCGTCTCTGGGTCTACCAGGAGGTTCTGAGGCTTGATGTCTCTGTGACACACACCCTGGGAATGGATATAAGCCAGACTGCGGAACAGCTGGTACATGTACACCTGAGGGGTGAAAGGGAGGATTGGTGTAATGCCCAACAGTGTTTAAGAGAATCACACACAAATCCCAAGAAAAACGGCAAAAAGCATTTCAGGACACAGGCCATGTGAGACGTCACAGCTTCAGTGCTCCATTAGGCTTTCTGCTGGTTTCGTCAATTTAAATTTAAAATGCTTTAAGACATTTTTAATACCATGTAGAATCCAATTTAATACCAGTTCATGATCACACCTGCTAAAGTGTGACAGAAAGCCAGTTGGGACAACGTGGCCTTCAATGATCACATTTATTGCAGAAAAAAACATGATGCAGAAAAAAAATGGATGAACTTAAAAAAATGGCATCATATCATAGTTTGTCCAGTAGAATGCACTGCAACTCCACTGTTTCTTCCATGTGTTACTCTAATTTTTCACAGATAAATAATTGCCCTTTAGTGCAACTGCATGCATATTTATAGCCATCTAAAGCTGTGATGAGGAGTTGCAGGTAAACCTTGATGTATTTAAAAGGGTCACAAACCAGTATGTTAGGGAAACACTGAACATAATTAAGTGTGCCACAAATGCAAAAAAAAAAAGATATTTGTCTCAATACTATCAAATAACAATATCATTTCTTACAAAGTTGACAACGCAAATTTTGGCATTTTCCAGTCACATCTACATGTGCTCTAATTCTGTTTTTGGAAATGCTATACAGGTTTGTTTCAATGAAGGCAGCTGGGTGGTGTCTGATGCAGCCTGCAGTAGTGCATTTCCACTCCAAAATAACATAAGGATGAAAAAAAAAATACTCAGTTCACTTTAAAAGCGTTAGATGAAATATTTAAATGCTGTCTCTTCCAGTATTATACAAAGAGGGATGGGTTGCAGACAGTCATAAAATTTAAGGTTGTTTTGCATTCCTGGTGTCATTGCTCCCCAAAAACCAGTACTAGATGTTACAGCTAGAAACACTTCTGGCGTATTAATCTCAAATTATCATTAAATCTCATCTTTTTGAAAGATAAATTTAAAAGGGTTAAAAAATAACATTGGTATGCATTGTGGATTCAACCTAACAAGTTCGTCTATAGTCAGACAGTGCTTTTGCTTCTAAGATTTAACTGCATTTTTTATATATACAGTCGCAAACAGAAGTTTACATCCAATTGTAAAGACCCTGTTTGCTTGTAGATTTATTATAGGCCTTCTAGAAATATTTTAAAAATCTGCTGGGTGAAAAATCTACATGTAGCTACTTTAATTCACATTTTTGGTGATGTAGAACGTTGATCAAATTTTCTTCGTGGCATGACATCTTACTTTCTTGTGATTCCAGCTGCTGATTTCTCTGAGTCAATTTAAACAGGGCCCATTTGATACATTCATTAGACTCTGCCAGAAATACTACAACGAAAAAGTCGAGGAAGGTTCAGGGCTCAATCTGAGGACAGTTGTGATGCAACAAAATATGTGCATCCTGAATTTTCCAAAAAGGGGATTAACTAATTAATTAAAATAATTATCTGTAGCCAATAAACTATGACTCTGTATGACAACTCACCTGCCTGAAGTGAAGAAAAGTGCATAATGTGACCTGCTCCTAGATACTGACCGTCACTTTCTCTATGTCTGGACAATGTAATTATGACCTTATTAATGAAGTTACTACTATCAACTGGTGCACAACAGCTCCATCTCTTTTTGGAGACACTCATGGATCCTGCCACTGTCTGATGGTCATGTAATAAACAGCGAAGAACTAGCAGGAAACTAAACTGCCATATTGTTTGTAACAGGTCGCCTGTCTGATGTGAAGACATGTGGGTCTACATAGTGTGACCTACTGTCAGATCCTGGTCTGGAGTGATCCGCTGTCCATGCTCCCTTGCCGATGATTTATAATTATAGGAATTTAACTAAGTACTGTTGTTCCATGTGCAAATGGAAGAAATTCTCTCTATCTTTTGAGACGCACATAAGGATCCTCTCGCTGTCTGATACTGCATGTATTAAACAAACTCAGAGGAGATAGTTCCAAAGAGCTGGAAGAAACAAACTTCAGCTTTTCTTAACACGTTGCAGGGTTTCGAATGAATATTGGCACTGAAATGTCAAATAATCCTCCCTAAATCATTTGACATAATTCAAAGTATCGCTGCTTGTGCTCACCTATCCGTTAATGTGACGGTTCAGTTCAGACGTGTGCCATGTTCAAAGTGATACAGAAATGTTATTAGGTCCGACCTGAAGGTTGGGTCTTGGACGCAGTCGGGTGTTCCAACAAGACAATGACCGTAAACACACAACAAAAGTGGTAGAGAAATAGCTGAATTGGGATAGAATTAAGCTTTCCGACTGGTCTTTCCAGAGTTCTGATTTAAAACCCACTGAGAATCTGTAAACTGTGCTGAACAAACAAGTCTATGTCAGAAAGACAACAAATTTAGTTAGGGTTAGAGTAAATTCTGTCAAGGATTGTTATGGATTGTTACCAAAAGCACTCCATTGAGGTGAAAATGGCCACAGGACATCAACCAAATATTAGAATTGCTCTACGTAGAGATTATAAAATTTCCAGAAAATCTGTAATAAATCTATGAAAGAAGCAAAATGTATGATTGTTTTTCTGACAAAGATGCATGTGTTTCAATCATTCCATCATAGGAAATTAAAATTTGGAGGACTCATTGGAAGCTCTTGGTGAACACAGTGAGGGGAAAATGTCCATATGAGCACATCTAGTAGTGTCTGCGTTGTGTCTCCACCTACCTTAACATAAATGATGGGGATGGTGGTCTTGGCCTTATTGAAGTGCCGAGCCACCCTGTACACTGTCTCCGGGACGTAGTCCAGCACGAGATTCAAATACACCTCATCTTTCTGGTAAAAAGGGAAAAACAGGAAAAAGAACTGTAAAAATACAGGTAGAAAATGAATCTAAACCACTCCAAATCAAGTCATTTCTTCAAAAAAAATGAATTCGTATCAATGCAAAGAAATATCTCACACTGTACATAGGGAGTTTTTAAAAATGCAGTTTTTTGTATTGATTAGTAAAATGATTTGACTTGGATTTTAGAAGGACATGAGAAAAGAACATTTATTTTATGCTTTGAGCCATCTCAAACAATTTTCCGCTATAATGATGAAACAGTTACAGCTGATACAGCTGACTGGCTCTGCAGTAATGTAACTGTAATAAAACATGTATATAACATGAGTGTGACAACTTTGTTACTGCATACTAAACTATAAGCACTGTTACAGGCAGGAAATGTAAACTCAGACACCAATGCAGTACTTAAATAAGTAGTTATATGTTGTTTCTTATTTGAAATGATTTCCTACTTAGTCCAGAAGTAGAGTTACAATACATTGAATTATAGAGCGATTCTATGCTTTTCAGATGAGTGCTTCATGCCTGCTGTGCTGGATTTGGTATAACATAGCTGAACATAGTTAACATAGAAAGCTGTAGCTTGAGCTAAATAACTTAGAGGCACACATATTTTGTCTCTGGTGTACAGAAGGAAAGTTGTTGACCAAAAAGCTGACTAGCCTGTCAGTGTGTCACAAAGTTAGTATCTCCTGTTTTACTTGTTCAAGTCACAAGAGAGATCATAAACCTACAATAATCAATTAACAACTATCAAAAAATTTTGGACCCCATAACTACTAGTAAAGAGTATTGTACAATAAAGACCAAGAGCAACCTGTCTAAAACATGTCTATGAATCATCATTCATGCATGCACCATTAAGAACCTGGGCGTGGAAGCATAGTGCTTCATCTAGAAACTTCGTACAAGATTAAGGTGAGAGTATACACACCTTCTCTCCGCTGGAGTAGAAGAAGTAACGTAGCCTCACAATGTTGCAATGGTCCAATTTCCTCATAATTTGCAGCTCCCTATTCTGCATTTCAGAAAAGAAATGGGGAAAGTGAGAGAAATACAGAGGCTGTCAAACAGCAGCATTTTACTTTACAATAATTATCTAATCATGTCAGCCTGTCTAAGCATACCTTAAACCTTTTGTCTTGGAGAACTTTCTTAATTGCCACCATCTCCTGGCTGTCGATGAGGCGTGCCTGGTAGACAACTCCAAAGGACCCATTTCCTATAACCTTTATGTCTGTGTAGGACACTTCCTGTGGGCGATCAGGGCCCTGGCCAGGTGTGGCTACCACTGTCGTCACTTTGCCACTGTCTCCTGTGAATGACAGAATAAATACAACTAGTCAGAAATATCCTGAAGTATACAATTGACTTGGTCAACAATTTTGGTCTTGAAACCAAAATTACATGTCTTTACATTTAGGTAATACAAAAGGAACTGTATTGAAATAATATTGGCATAACAAGCACACATTTTTCATTGATAAAATTATGCGAATACAACCCTGTCCGGTTCAGCCTTTAAACGAACATCTCTCTCACAGAGAAGCTAAACACCAAGATTAACACTTTCCCCCTGCTCCCCTGAGTAGAACCTGCCTCAACTTCTGTGAAGTCATGCACAAGATTTAGGTCAACTGACCCTGACCCATTCCCCTGAGACTGATGTCACGGAATCATCCTTTGTCATCACAATTAACAATAATCTGAGACCACATCAGTATTCCAAATATATTACAGTTAAAATCTCAAATTATAATACCGATTTTTCATTCAGTATTATACAACATTTTTCAGCTTTCCTTGCAGCCATTTCATTGCTTTGCCTAAGTCAGTTTACCGTCGTTTAAACTCCCTGCAGCAGGAACGTGCAGCTCAGTTTGCAATGCGTCTCAAATCCAGGTTGTGAGACATGCAATGAGCCATTCCCTCTGTAGCTTTAACCCAATCTGAATGCAATTCAACAGTCTGAAATATGGTTTCAGATCGGCAACCGTATACTCTCAATTATGTCAATATTACCATTACAATAAATTACATACATCATCCATGAATGAGTTTATTTATTCACTGTGTAAGTTAAGCTCATAGTTGTATTTGGTACATGTTGTATGTTACTAAACATATGGCAGTAGAAAGCCTGGACATGGGTAAGCAAGTTTAGTAACAACATGACGCTAGTAAAATGTAGAAAATTCTGTAAAACTTTGAATTGAATGTACCTAAACGTGACAGGTCCAAATTAAGAAGATTTGCTGACAAAGTTACCTTAGGAACTGGGATACAGTAAAATGGCCATTACACCCTAGCGCATCATTTGAAGGACAAGTGTGAGCGCTGGCATTCAGAGGAGGTTTTTACATATATATACATGGTGTGTCTTTTCAACTAGTCAAACAGTGGCATGGTTAGGCTGATTTCTCACTGCAGAAATGAGGCAAACGGAGACACTCAAGATCTAACTGTATGTGACATCTCAAGTTTGGGTCAAGTAGCTGCTCAGTGTTTTACGTCTGTGCACGTGTTGGGCCAAGAATGATTTGACAAATGGGCACCAGAAGCAACAACAAGAGGAGGGGAAGAACAGCAGATAAAGAGGCACATTGCCAAAAGACTTGTCAGAGCCTGTAATAAAATTGCATGGACAGTAGCACACCCAGAGGTGCTACCATTTTCTGGGCTTGCTCACTTCGCCTGTCTCAACAGGACCCTTCTTGATGTCTAGTATGCCTCCAACATTCAAAATGGAGTCAGACAACACATTTTGGTCTCTTTGGAGGCAACCAAACAAATGAAGAACAAAAAACAAAACAAATATCATAGTTTGGCTTTATCAGTTGCCATTTCTGCCTGCATGGATACATATGGATGCCACAGTGGTGCAGCACTGTTGCCTCCCAGCCAGAAAGTCCTGGGTTACATCTCTGCACCCTGTACCTGCATGGAGTTTCTCCAGGTGCTCCAGATTCTTCCCACAGGCCAAAGTCATGCATTGTAGGTTACTTGGTGATTCTAAATTTGCTGTATCTGTGAGTATGAGCATGCACTGACCCTATGACCTGTTTAGGCTGCTGTCCTCGGGATAAAACGGGTATAGAAGACAAACGGATGGATGGACGAATACATACGCTGCAACAAAAATCTTTTGATGGTTTAGTGAATAAAAAATTAGACTACTATCACCAACTGACTCTTACTAACAAACTACAAAAGTATACTCTATTTTTAAAGATTTCCAGCCAAAACTTTTTCTAAGGATAACAATAAACAGCAGTGGGTGTCATATTCACATGATTGCCCTAAATCTTATCTTTCCCCTGAAGTCAGCAGGAAATATTCAGCTTTGCAGTCAGTCAGTGGGTTCCTGCACATTGCTATATTACAGCTGTGCGATACACTGCGCCTTTGAATTTTATCTTAGCATCACCTTCGCTCTCTTTTTAAAGAAATTAAATCAGAGGAGAAAGCATTAAATAAGGAGCACGACAGTGTCTTGAATAATGCAGAGATGCGCCCAGCTGTCAGTGAATAGCTTTGGTTTCTAATACGTAAACACAAGCCTAATAACTGAGGGAGAGTGACTATCATCACATTCACACTTCATAAGCAATCACCTTGGAGATTGTTTGCATGTGTAAAACTCAAGCACACTTTTAATTTGGTAAGAATGATCAGTAAGTGCATGATAAATTACAACTAATATTTTATCATCAGAGGTCTAGTATTACTATTACTATTATATACACCAGGGGGCTTTAATAAATCACTCCAGAGCTACTAATACCTTTCAATCCATACATCTGTAACGCCAATCAGAGTCACATAACATGCATCACTGTTGCCTTTATTAATAGCCAATTAATTTGCTGATCAGACAGCTAGACTGGACAAATACTATTTAATAGGGCTAGGTAATTAAATATTTTTGTTCAAATTTGTTTCTAGTATTTCAAATGGTCAAGTAAGTAATAAAAGCTGGTACTAAATGCTTGTTCAGATTAGTACTCTTCTTATCATCTTATCAGATGAATTTAGGCAATCGTGTTCGGAATACATTTTAAGAATTTTAACTTTTCCTTAGATCACAACAAACTGTAAACAAAAATGCTACCCTCTGCCGTCAGAGTGATTTTCAGTATAGTCAAAAATGCTATTTTTACATTTCTGTTAGACTGTAACATTAAACACATTAAGAATAATTGTTTCTTCATTGCTGCATTAAAACCTTGATGATAAGTTACTATAAGCTAGGTCAATGGTCTGTCGGAACTGCATTTCAGATGGTCCGAGCGTCAGAAACCCACTCCTGCAAATTTTCAATGTCAAATAGGGGCTGTTTGTGTCACTACTGATCTGACATTCACACCCATTTCATGCCGTGGTTAGTTGTGTAGAGGTGAGAGAGGAGCTAGGCATTGCACTTTTCTCTGCAGCTTTCTTTCAATAATTTGTGACTAAACTATTTGTGGCACTTTTCAAGTGGTCAATCCAATGCAGCAATAATTTAAATGTCTCCTTGGAAAGACTATCTGACAACGTCGGCACTTAGACATATCACTTGTTAAACAATACTGCAGCTCTCCACAATGCCACATGTTTGATTCTAACATGGTCAGACAGCACACCTTAGGTATTAGCTCAATGGAACCATAACCCAGCCCTTACTTGCTAAGAAGTTGTCTGACAATAGGTTAGTGGCAAAATCAGAAGGAGTAGAAGTAGCAGTAAGCAGCCTCCTCATCACCAGTGCTACACAGTTTCTACTCTCTCAGGATGCTAGGACCATCCATTAGGAAAATCTCAATATTACCTATGTACATTAAAATTTAAGTCTGGAATTTTCATATGTATCCACTCATACACTTGTTTCAGCTGAAGTAACCAAAAGTAGAGCTAGAGTGTTGATGTGGCCCAGAAAAGTACTTTTAAGTTTTGTCTAAGCACCTCTGACACATGAAAATTATTTCAGAATGCACAGATCCTGCCCACCGAGACAGAGATATTCAGAAAATCATGCAAGAGTGAAGTTTAAATGCACTTTAAAGCAAACGGCTTAATTGTAAATCTGACGACCTGCTCGTTGGTTGCATGTACTAAGTCCAGTACATCAGTTTGCATCAACTATGAAATTGAATTTATATTCACATTCTTTGTTAGCCATTTCATCTCTTGTTATTCAAATGTATTTACTGATCAAACTCAAGATCTGAAACAAGACCTGTGACTTCATTTTCCTTTTTCTCTTTCAGGCTGTCTAAGCCTCCAGATCCTCAGTCAACTGCTACCACAACAGAGCTACATGACCCGTGAGCATTCTGCAAGTTCTTGTCATCACACCATTGTAACCAACTGGAGAAAATCTTGTTGGCAAGCAAGGGTACTCAGTACAGCAGTCAAAATGGTGAACAGAGAGAGTATCATCCAACTATTTGCATAAAAGTAGACAGCCCACTTAGCTGTTAATAGCTTCTTCTAAGTTGGACAAAAACGTAATGTATTTCAGAACATGTAAAATGCCTAATACAGTTTGGCTAAACTGTTTTTTTCATGACAGGAGGTTAGAGGATTCTCATTTTGTTTTTTCAAAGATAACCTGGAATAGATTTGTGCTTGACCAGATGTCTAAACTCATGTATAAATGTTTTCATGTGTGCTTAAGTGTGAGCATCCAGGTGAGCAGTTAGATAATGTTGAGGTAAGGTCAACATTTGCTGGTTAATAAGCAAACATAAAGGCTGACTGGGACTATTGTGGGACAAGCATTTCCATTTTTTCAGGTTACTACACAGTGTAATGTTTTATCCGATGCCGTAGTGTGGCAAAAATACTTGTGCAAGACCAGATATAAAATAATTCAACTAGATGGTTTCAAACTAACCTCTGGATATGTTAGCAAGCTAGGTAGCTCCCACATCTGATATTAAAGTCGAATACATTAAAGTGTCGGCTAACACCAAGTCTGTTCTTGTGTTACAGTGCATTAATAATGGCTAAATAATGTAGCCGAAAAAATATGACATAACGCTACTTAACGTCGAAATATCCGCGGCTTAGTTCTAAGCTTGTTGCCACTGCTAACGATAATGTTAGCCACCGATAAAAACCTCTGATCGCAATGCTACCTTAATGAAAAACACAGCTAACGTTAGCTGGACAGCTAACATAAGTTAGCGAGTTAGCTAACATCTTGCTGGCTAAGGTAAGCTCCACGACAATAATCGACATTAAATACACTCCGACACAATGATTTAAGAATAACGCTTAGTCCGAGGCTTTGTGATTGTGTGCAAAGTGGTCTCATTTCTGAAAGATAACATAATACTTACTAGGAAGTTTCAAATTCCCAAAGCTCGTCGAGCTGCTTCCACTGGCTTGTGAAGCCCCAGTTTTTCCTGTCGAGCTTCCGCCGGCTACTGACGATCCGGCACCGGCTGCAGCAGGTCCGGGAGCTCCGGGAGGCTCAGCGAATGAGCTGGTCCTGGGCCGCCCGCTGCCGCTCATATTTATGTAAACTAAAGCCGGGGCAAGGTTGAACGTTACTATTAGCCACACCGGCAGAGACTTGAACTATATAAGTGGATTTCAATATTCGTTATAAATAAAAACTACACTTACAGCGTTCAGTATAGGTTGCCCGTCTCCCCCTTTCTTCCTCTGTAGAACGGTGATGGTGGGGGGACTAGGGAGTTGACGCACAACGTCGTAAAGCTCGCAAGGGTTCATGGGAAGCTGAGTTGTTGTGGACTTTGAAACCACACTACAACGCTAAGGGGGAAAAACAACTATTGCATTGCTTAACTCCAACGCACTGTGTTTATTTAACATTGGGATTTTGCACACATTGTACATATCCAACTCATTATTATCAGAGTAAGTAAGTAAACGTTTGTAAGCCTCAATAATTAAAAAAAAAACCCGACATACACTAAAGCACATGAATAACATACCACGCATAAATTACAGTACGAAAAAATAAACTGAATAAAGACATAGATAAATTAAAACAATTAAATGGGCTCAGGAAATTCAACCGTACTTAAACAGGCGAAATAATAATAAAGAAAACTACAATACCCATAAGTGAAAAACAGTTTATGATTGACAGCTAGCTTGTGCAATCAGAGGATGTGAAATGCTCAGGCTACCGCAATGGGCGGGGCTTCGTATCACAAAAAAATGGAGGCGATCGGGGGGTAAACGTTTCATTACACGCTTTGTAATGTTATTTCCCACGGACACTTCTCAATTTTTGATTTCTGTGTCACGGGTGTTGGCGGTGGACTAACAAAAAGGCGTACGACCGCATGAAGGAAGAGTGACGACTACACGAGGGATTGTCCAACGAGAGTAAATGAGAGGTAAGGGGAAAGAAGGGCCCGCCATGGTAGCCTGAGAGCTTCGGGGAAAAGTGGGTAGCGCCGCCTGACGGACCGCCCGACGAACCGGGGAGCCGCTTTCAGGAAATCGCGGTGCCGAGAAACAGGTCTGCAGTATCGGAGGGAGCGCCGCCAACAGCTCTCCATATGCCATCACACACTGTAAACAAAGATATGAGTCATATTTGGAAGAAACCGGACAACGATTTCTTAACGTCCGTCAAGCAACGGTCGTATTGTCAGCGACAGAGGCCCGTCATTTGGCTGACGGTTGGAAATGTTTGTTGGCGGATTTTTTTTCATAATGTCTGTATGAGCATCACTGGCTATATTTTTTTGGAGCAATCAGTTACACATGTAGCGTTGCTGTGTGCGGTGTGCGAGAGAAACACTTACACCACAGTTTAAACCATGCCATGCTGCAGATCTTCTGATTGATGTGTCCCATTAGGTGTTAAATGTCACATTTTTCTTTCCCCACAGGTGTGCTCCTCTACTGGCTTTTCGGATGTAAAAAGTTGTCATTTATTGAACACAGCTGTGAAATTCCAGTCACTTGCCACACACCTTTTCTATGATACACTCACAACTCACCTAAGACACGGGCACAGACGGACTTATTGCTACCATGGATGAGCAGCAGCAGGAGGCGGAAGATGTGTATGTGGAGCACCAGTATATGTGCAGTGAGTGCCACCAGCTTTTCAACACCCTCGAAGATGTGCTGATCCACCAGCAGATTCACATCGGGCAAGAAGGCGAGGGGGAAGGTGAGGTAGGGGAGGCGTTGACCATCCACGGTGTCCCGGAGATGGGGCAGAACCAGCAGTACCAGTGTCTGGAGTGTGGGAGCCTCCTCCTAAACCCGGAGGAGCTGCTGCAGCACCAGGAGATGCACATGAGAGAGGCCGGGATGGAGGTTGAGCAACAAGGTGGAACATTTCAGTCTATTTGGATTTCTCATGCGTGCACGAAAACTAAGTACAGTTGGAATTCTTTGTACAATCTCGCACAATTTTCACATTTGCAGTGGAAAATTTTTCGCACATTTTTCAGGGTTTCTGCAGGGCATTAAAAAGCATTAATAGTCAGTAAGTTGATTTTGCGAAAATTAAGGCCTGAAATGGCATTAAAAAGCATTACATTTGATTCTCAGTGGCATCAAAAATTCTTTCTGCAGTTTACAAGAAAATTTTTGACAATAATAATATAATAACATAATTGTAGACTGCAATTCGTCAGATATGTGCATCTGCATAAACATGCAGAAGCATTGCGATAACTGTTCCAGCTGGTTGGGTACAATTGCCAAAAACTGCATGTTTTTAACCCTCGTGTCGTCCTGCGGGTCAAACTGACCCGTTTTGAAGTTTGAAAATGTGTGTGTGGGGGGGAGATTTTGCAGTGAAACATCATGATGTCCACATTTTCAACATTTTTGCGAAATTTTTGAACATTTTTGGTGGAAAAAAAGGAACGCTAAAAAGTGAAATTCGCTGGATTTTGGTAGATTTTTTTGTGAATGTTCTTAAAGAAAATAGAACTTTTACTGGTATATATTTAACCACTTTAGATATTTTTAAGATTTTTAGCAAGCTTTTTACTCATTTTTTGAAAATATTTACAACAATTTTCTTGCCAAATTTGCTTTTTTGTTTGTTTGTTTTTAAATAAAACTTTTAAGGGAAACTTTTAATGAATTATTGGAATTTTCTTCCTGAAGGTTTTGCAAATTTTCAAAAATTTCGGGAGTTTTTTGCTGAATTTTTGGATTTTTTTTTACAGACAAAAAACATTTTTTGGTGCCTGTAAATGAAGACAACAGGAGGATTAAAGTGTCCAGCAGGCTGGACCAGGTGGAGGAGAGCTGGGAAATGGAGAAATTCCAGCAAAAAATGGCTAGAAAACGTGGATTTCAGAGAATGACTACAGCCTGTGGGTGGTCGGGTGGTTTGCGGATTCAGTGAAATGTAGGGACAGTTTTCATATAAAGATCATCTTTTACAAATAAAACAAACCCATGTAATTTGTTGAGTTGACGGTCGTGGCATTAAAATTTTTACAGTATAGCATTAAAATGGCATTAAAAAGCATTAAATTTGACTGGCTGATTTCTGCAGAAACCCTGTTTTTGCTTTTCACTTGCATAACTCTTAGTTGTAGTAAGAGTAAGAGGCGGCACTAACCACCTGTGTTTATGACTGTTCCCCAGAGCTGGAGGCAGATGAAACTGGATTGGAGACTCGGGTGTCGGGACCGGTTCAGTACCAGTGTCTTGATTGTCTAGCTCTGTTCGATTCCCCTGAAACCTGGCTGGAGCACCGGCGAACTCACAGCAGGAGCAGCACACACAGTAACACAGAGACCACAGTAAGGGACCAAACACACACACACACAAACACACACACACACACACACACACACACACACACACACAATTAATGTTAATGTAGTAAAGTGCAGTTCCTGGACAAACTTGCTCCACAGATGGTGGTGAAGGCTTTGTCAAGGAAGCCTCTGTCTATTAAAATAAGTAGGTGCCTGAAATTGGTGGTGAAATTTTAAAAAATGGTTTTGTTACATCACTAGGTAAACGGTAGTTCTATTTTGAAGTAACAATGGGTCAAATGTAGACCAAACATAATAGAAATGGGACTTTTTTTAAGATTAAACATACATTTTCCACTCCTGAATCGTTGACATGTGCTTAATTCATTAGTATCTGCAGTGAAAAGCATTATTTGCCCCTTGGGGCATTTTTCCTACAAGTCAAATCAGTTTCTGACCATGCATTTATTACATTCAGATCTGGCCAATACAATATAGACTGCAGCTTTTATCTCTGTGACTGTGCAATTCTGAACAGTTAAAATGTGTTAGGTGTTCGATAATTTACTAAAATAATGTGAGAGGAGTTTTAAACTGTTTCTAAATGTATTATTCGAAAGTACAAGGGTATTAGCTGTGGCATTATATCCACTGAATTTAAGAAAATCCCTTGTTTTTGTGTCCCTGCAACAGGAGTATGTATTGCAGCCGGACGGCACTGTCACTCCACTGAACAATATGCAGAACTACGTGTTGAGTGAGCAGCAGGCTGGAGAGATCTTGGCACAGGTACTTTGATAAACATCCTAAACAAATAAGCATAAATGTGAGATCTGTTATTGATTTCTTTCCTGTGTTTTCCAGGTACTCGCCCAGCAGCAGCAGCAGCAGCAGCAGCAACAGAAGAAGCGTCAGTCTCTCTCTAAATCTGCTGCACCTTCCCGCTCCGCCCTGCTGCCTCCTGTGACTCCCACTCCAGGTTCCGCCACCATGCACCTGCAAATTCTTACAGCCCAAGCTCTGGCAGACAACTCCACTCCCACCCAGCGTCGCTCCAAGCTGCCCCGTCTGTTGCCTGCAGTGAGCCGAAGCTCTTCCGCAAAGTTGGGGCTCCTGGAGAACGGTGTCCAGAGACTGGAATTAAGACTGGCCCAGAGCGTCCATGCAGACAGCCAGCAGCAGCAGCAACAGCCAACAGAGGTGGTGGTCATCCACCCTTATGAATGCTCAGAATGCTCCCTTCTCTTCCAGACCCCGGAGGACTTCCTCCAGCACCAGGGAGAACACTTCTTGGGCCAGGACAAAGAGAGTGGAGAGCCAGGGGTCATGAGTGGCTTTGAGGAGATGCGAGGGAGGGAAGAAACTACAGAGAAAGTGGAAGACGTAAGAATTAGAGTAGCTGAGAAGAAAACGGCCGTCTGGGTCAAGCCCCAACAATGTGAGCTTTGCAGCCGCACGTTCACCTCAGTCAATCGGTTGGCCGCTCACAAACGTGTGCACCAACAGGGCACGCATGAATGCCGGGAATGTGGCAAGGTGTTCAAGAAAGCAACATCACTGCAGACCCACATGCGCACACACTCAGGCGTTGCCCGCTATCTGTGTGTGGACTGTGGTAATGGTTTTACCACTGAGATGACTCTGATGATGCACAGGTAAAGGCTTGGTAACACTAGAGCAGCCAGTATGATGAGAAACTGATGAAAACTTTGTGTATTGTTTGTGTAATCTTTTCCACCTGGTTTCTTGCAGGAAGTCCCACACAGCAGACCCCGTTCATAAGTGTCAGTTCTGCAACAAAGCTTTCGCCAATATGACCAAGTACCTCTACCACCGTCGAACCCATCTCAACCGTGACACATCTGGTTTACCCCCCTCTGTCACTATGGTAGTAAAATGACCACATCTCCATCCTAATTGCTTCCTCTACCTCAAGTTAGTATGACTTTTTAATTCGACATGTCTGTTGTCTTCTTTAGATATCAGCTCCAAAAAGAGCATCTGCTTCTGCCCTTTCCATCCTACAGAGAGCGAGGGAGATAAAGAATCCCCACAGGGTGGAGGCAAAAATCAACCTGCTGGCTCCTCTCACAGAGGAAGAGATGGAAACACTGGGGGATTCAACACAAAGTTCTCAGAGCATAGTGGAAGGAGGTGAAGCTGAAAAGGAGGGGGGGCACAGCAACGTGGAGGTATCTGAGCCACTGGAAGGAAACTCTCGGGATTTTCAGCAGGTGGAGGATGCCAGTGTCTCTGCTGTAAACCTTCCTCCTCTGGATGAGAGCCGTGCGGGAGTCAGGTCTAATGCTAATGACTCGGCTGAAACTGCTTCTTTTACGTCATCGGACAAAGGGCCTTCTTCTTGTCATTCATGCCCTAAAGCGTTTCCCTCCCAGCTCCAGGTAGTACACCATCGACGCAAGTCCCATGTCCCAGAGCGTAGTTTTATTTGTGGCATCTGTGGGAAGTCTTTTAAGAAGCAGATCCACGTACGAAATCACATCCGTACACATACTGGTGAGAGACCCTTCCAGTGTTCTGACTGTGGCAAAACGTTCTCATCTTTAGCCAACCTGATGAGGCACAATCTCATCCATTCTGGTGTGCGCCCCTACCGCTGTGATGTCTGCCATCGCTCCTTTTCCCAGTCATCTAACCTTCGTCAGCACAGCATGCTCCACTCTAGTGCTGCAACACTCAGCTGCCCTGACTGCCCCGCCACCTTTCGCTGGCCCACCAAGTTAGCAGCACATCGCTACACCCAACATCCAGGAGCTCCGGCCCCATTTCCCTGTATTCACTGTGAGGCTGGCTTCCTAACCAGGAGGCAACGAGACAGCCACTGTCTGGAGCAGCACCCCACACAGGTGCAAGCTGGTACGGGCCTAGAGGTGAGCAAAGAGACCCACTACCAGGTAGGGCTGGACAAGGATGTGACCTCAGAGGCCTCTAGTTCAACAACACTAGGAACACAATCAGGGGATTCAGCCAGTCTTGTGAGGGGGGGCTTGGATTGTAATATTTGTGGGAAGAAGCTCAATTCTCCTGCCAATTTGCGACTTCACAGACTGAGCCACTTCGCCCTGGGCCCCGGACGGCCTCGGTGCAACCCAGGGAAGCGACCGAAAGCTCACCAGTGCCCTGTTTGTGGCAAACTGTTTGTGTCTTCCTCTGGAGTAGCACTTCACCAACGAGTCCACACTGGTGAACGGCCATTCCCCTGCCAAGTATGCGGAAAGCGCTTCCGTCAGAACACACACCTGCGAGAGCACCTGCGCACACACTCGGGTGAACGGCCTTTTTGCTGCGAGGTGTGTGGAAAGGGTTTCATCCAGAGTATGCACCTGGCTGAACATCGGCGAACGCACACAGGCGAACGGCCACACGTGTGTCCACTTTGTGGTAAAGCCTTCAAGACCTTCTCCAACCTCAGGAACCACAAAAAGACCCACACGAGGCAGCAGAGGCTGGATGAGAAGGCTGCTGCCCAAGCTACCTTGGAGACAAGCTCTTCTGTGGCAGTGTTAGATGCTTCTACAGTGGGACAAGCCAATGGGCAGCCACAGCTAATCCAGATCCAAACCTCTGATCTACAGCAGGTAACCATGGACCTTCTGGTCATTAACATTTGACGTTGCAATGGTGTTTGTCCCTTTTGGTCCTAGTTTTTTATTTTTATTTTTTTAAAACCATGTGTTGATCTTTCAAATTCTCTATCTTTTCCAGAATAGACAGGAAAACGTTAAAATAAAGATCTACTTAATGTGAACAACTGTATTCAAGATTCATAAAGATTTATAAGTATTAAATACACAGGCAGAATTTAAGTTCAAAATTTGTTAGAAACTGCATTACAATTCCGAAGGTGTCGAGTGTAATGACTCATTTCAGAGCAGTAACGCAAGTCAACCGTGACGTTTTACAAATAAACTAATACATATAAAATTGAACAACTATCAAAGTAAAACAACCAAGATTTGCAAAAAGTAACATTTATTCAGGCTTTACTCAAACCGTGTCAGTCATCTTTTGACTTTTGAGGATCATAATGGTCAAATTATAGATTGTGGCTTCTGTACAAAACCATAACCAGTAAACAGAAGGTAGCTCTTTAGTGAATGTTTTGTATTAGAATAGGACATAGCCAAACTTTGCTCACAAGTCAGTTGGATTTCCAGTGGTTTCAATGTCGCAATCCTGTGTTTGATTTTATTCTAAATTTTCACTCTCGCAGACGCAGGGCACCCCTACCATTATGTGTAATGAGTTTGGGGAGACCATCGCCATTATTGAGACCAGTGAAGGAGGAGCGCTGCCTCTGGAGCAGGCTCTGGAGATCTATCACACTGCTTTGGAGAACGGCCTCGCCATGGACACAGTTGCTGTGGACGGACTGCAGCTAATCTGAGGAGTTGAAGTCAGCAAAAAAAAAGACACTTTATTCTTGAGCTCTATTGTAGAATTCATGAGACCAATATGAGTCTTAATCCTGATTAAAATAAAGACTGATTGACTACTGGAAGATTGAGTGTTCAGTTCTGAGTCATGAGCTACTGGAACCAGATGATAATGTTCTGGACAAGAGTGCTAAGTTGATAAGATTAATTTCAGCAAAAAGACCAAAGTATGTCAGCATCCCCTTTTGATAAAGCTAGGAGAGGGATCAGTATTAAAGTGTAGAGAAGTGATGCATATTAAAATGTATGATGTATTCATAAGGAATACGGACCATTGGTTGTGCCTCAGATTACATTTGTATGATTTAATTTAATCATGTTTATGACATTGATGTGATTTTCTGTATTTAAAGGTCAACCGGTTTTAAATAGTTGAATAAATGTTTTCTCAAGCCCATGAGCATTTGTACCCCGAGGTCATTCAATACATGAACACTCACACACCTAACGTGGTTTTAGGGTGACCAGATCTCAATAAACCAATTGTGGGACAAAGAGCATATTTGTGTGGGACAATGTGTGACACCTTACCAAAGCTGAGAGGTGGGTCTCGCATGTACTGTGTCGCTTTACGTCGTTCTCCCCACCGTGTGAAACGGAAAACGAACTCTGGCAAACTTCACAGAAAACTCTCTGAGAATCACCTTGCACCGGCTTCACCCAGTGATATGTAGTTTCCCAGTCTTTGTTGAAGCTGCATCTTCTTTTCTTTGCTGTACTTTCCATTATCTCCGCCAAAATCCATAGTTTAGTGTTTGTGTCTGCTTTGCGGTGTGTCGCGACTGGCACAATTTACGGCAACTGACAACAAGGTGCGGCAGCAAGACACTGACAGGTTAATCTGGTCGTGATCGCACATCTGCGCTGTTTGAATAACATAGAAAAAGCCAGATAAAAAACAAAACTCCTAGCATCTGTCCTTTAGAGTTTTAACTTTTGAAAATTATAGCTGCCAATCAAAATGCGGGACAGCGTCTCAATGGGTGGGACGTGGAAAAAGGGATGAAAATGCTGTGCAGTTCCGCACAAAGCGGGACACTTGGTCACCCTACGTGGTCTCTGGACAGAAATTATGCTGAGATATCCTTCTTAAAAGCACTCTGTACTTGTGTTTAAGGAAAAACCCATTTTTCACATTGCCAGCAATAAAATCACTAAGTGAACACCTATTTTTATTTGCATACTGAAAGATACAGATACAAACTTAATTTATTTATTTATATAAATTCCTCTCTTGCATACTGGCACAGCAAAACAAGGAGTAAAACAAAAACATTAATAGCCATATTTATTATTTGTACATTTCATGTATTTTACCTTCAGTAATGGTGTTTTCAAAGTCAATTTATGTTCAATGACAGATTTTCTTTATCAATATTATGATGAGTCTACTGACTCTACAGTAAATATTTACAACACACCCAAGTCTTGCACAAAGACACAACCAGTATTATATCCTGCTAGCTCTCATTGATCCGTTACCCTCCTGTCACTTCCCCCAGTTTTCTCTCCACCTGTTCAGAGGAGGTTTAGAGAGAGGAATAAAGTGACAAGGGGAGGAAGGAGGTGGTGGAAGGAGATGTACAAGTGTTGAGCCTATAGAATCAAACTTAGCGAGGGACAGAGAGGCATACTAGGGTCATCTAAAAACATTCGGCCTATTACTGTTGAAAGGATATAAAGGTCCATGTTGTGTGAACAATTTGAAATGAACAATTAAAATAACTGCAATGCAGGTCCTTTGCTGAGGAAGACTACAATGGAGCAACTGTACAGGTGTGGTAACAGCATCTCTCGCCTGCCTCAAAAATTATATAAAAAAAAAACTAGTACAAGAAGTCAGTAGCTGGCAGAAATACAAGAAATGTCTACCAGCAATGAGACCAGAACTAAGGGCTGGGGTTCACATCAATGATATGAGGAGTAATAATAATAAGAACTATAAGAATAGTACAACAACAAACTGAAAATGACAATGTTAAATACAAATCAAATCATTTTAAAAAAAGTTGATAAACTGTTTGGCAAGAGAGGATTAAGGTCTTACCAGCCTGACCTCCACAATTAAGAGGCAGGATGTGCCCAGTGACCCCGACCCACCTCCTTCCTTCATGACCAGCGAATGAGAGGCACAGGAATGCTTGGTTCCTACCTACTGGCGTGTGCTCGGGTCAATCGCAAGAAGGGAGGACTTGGGCAGTCAGGTAATCGCAGGAATGATGGCACTGCCAGAAGTTCACTTGAGTTTGTCATTTTTTTCAGTCACTCCCAGTAGACCTCTCCTGAAGGTCTACAGGTAAGAAAAAGGTCTTTCCAGGTCCACCGCATGACTCTTTGTCAATCAAGTAATTTCTGGCTGTTGAGGGCCCAGCCCCCGAATGTCAGCAGAAACAAGACACGAGCTTACAACAGTCACATCTGCATATAGGTTGTTCTGCAAGCCGATAATCACTGCTCTTACCTCTAGAACTAATACAAACGAGACAAATATCAAAACATAGACCATCCTCATTTAAAACTGCTGACTTTTAACAGTCTAAGAATGGGTTAAGCAGGTTTCTTCAAAAGAGAACCTTTTCTTCTTCAAGGCAAATGAGTGCAGATGTACACAATTGTCCTTTGTGCACTGGAATCAATGCGACCTTTCTCCAAGGTGGTTAATACAGAGTGCTAATTCAAGTGTGGGAATTAAAAGTTTGAAGGGTGTATGTGTATACATGGTAGTTGTTGTGCCACTGGTTTTTCAAAAGTTTTTTTGGTGCAAGAGTAATATAATAGAAAAAAATATAAGTCCCAACATTACATACAAACATTACTCACTTTCAAAGGATGGCTGTTGATGATGAAAAATAATCAGGATATCAGCAGAGGAAAGTAAAGAGTGAGGATAAGCATGAAAAATGGGAAAGTATGTATGAGCTGGAAAGGTCAGCAGACACTGATTGGTCAATCTAACTTGTCGGTATCTCTCATCTAGAAGAGTCCTGCAAATCACGAGGATCCTCTGGGTTTGCTTCTGTCCCTTGTTCCACTTCTTCATCCTGCAGGTCTCCACCTCCTCTCCCAGATCCTTCCCCTGTCTGGGAGCCAGAAGGTCCAGGGAGGGAATCTGAGGCGCCTAAACCAGGGGCGTCTGAGGGAGTAGCTGTCTGCATGATCTTCTGTCGCACCTCCCTGATCTTCAGCTGCAGACACACTTTGGTGGGAAATATATCGGAGTATCTCGTCTGGAAGGCTGCAGTGGCCTGAGCTAGAAGCAGAGTTACAAAAATTGCAGGAATGAATGTCGGCATTTGGAAACCAATTCTTGAAATGCTTGTAGGCATATGTATGTAGTGTTTGTGTCTTACCTGACGGAAAGAAACCCTGCTCCTGGAACAGCTGCATGACAAGTGCTCTCCTCTGGTCTAGAGTTCGTCGCAGGGAGGAATACGGCACCTTATCAAATTCCAGTTCTGCCAGAATGTCTTCTCCATCTGTGGCTGGGAGAGGAACAGACAGATGGAAGATGGTGAGTTTTCAGGAGACTGGTTACAATAACCATCTTAAATCCTTTACAGACATAGGATAACTAACATTGCTACTTCCTCAGATTCTTAACGTGATGGTATTGAGACATAGGTCACTTTTACATTATGCTCCTCACAGCTTCATTCAAACATACAGTAATGGGGAGAGCAACAGCGTGCACACGATATCCGTTATGCATGTGAAATTATTATTACAATAATATTCAAAAGACTAAATCTAAACTACTAGCAAGCCTCTCAAACTGTGAAAACAATTCATAGCCTAGTGAAGTAATTGATTCTGTCCATGTAGGATGACAATCTAAATGCTATTTTACCGATAGTAAAATAAACCTATCCTAACAGCTGTGATGGAGCTCAGGACTCAACCTGAGGATTGCCGCTATGTAAAAAATGATTTCACGGTAGCTTATCAACCGTGACTCTGTGTGCGACAGCTCACAAGTGTCACTTGATCCTGTCTCTATGTCAGGGATAATTTATAAGTTATTAATGAAGTCACCACTGTTGTTCCATACACATAAATGTAACTCTTTCTCTTTGGAGATGCTCCTCTGGTTCTGCTGCTGTCTTATGCTATGTGTATAATAAACAGCTGGAGACTAAATTAACTTCAACTTCTATTAACAATTCGTCAGAATACATTCACTATTGGTGAGTCCTATTAATCTGATCTGCAGATTCTGTCTTCATCACAATAAAGTTTTATGTCTGTGGACATTTCACTAAGCAGCAGAAATTATATGGATGTGTGAACAAAAAGGCATTTTGTGATTTTGGCATACAAATCTCTGATATTTATGGTTCAATAATGATGCTGAAATGTAGAAAAACCCTTCCAACTTGCTTCACTTAACTGGAGGTACACTGCTTGTGCATGCTGATCTGTTAATGTGACGGCAGGAAGTTCAGACTTGTGCCTTGTTGAAAGTGATACGGAAATGTTAGTAAGTCAGACTAAGCAAGAGAAAAGTGACCAGGGGCTCAGTCAGACATGCAGCCAACATGTTCAGATGCCATTAAATCAACAGAAGGGAATGCATTTCTGTAAGCGGCTTTGGTTTATGTTCCTGAGAACTGGAACCAAGCAGGAAAAATATATATGTGGGTGAAACCCTGTCTGACACAAAAGTAGAAATTTCTAACTAGTCCTAATAGTCATTGTTAGCACATCTTTACTCAAGTACATCTCGAGTAGCTTAGTAGCAGATTGAAGCTTATTTCAACTGCATTTCATGGCATTTCCAATAAGAAGCCCATTTGTAAATTAAAGACAAAATTTTCTCGCTCCTAATATGCACCATATTTTTCTAAGTATTTGAATGTGTACTTCCAAAACAAGATAACAAAAATCTTGTTGATTGTTTTGACTAATTAAAATAAACACTTTTAAAAACCGTAACCCTCCAACTATGGAGGAGGAATATATTTAACTGTAGGTTGAATTCCTTGACTTGAACCATCTCATTTTGAGAAGGTCATTTGAGACAAAAGATAAAAACTACAACAAAGCACAAAAACACAAAAAAATGATCTGGAGGCATAGAGTTGGGCAGTATAGCTGAGAAGTCTATCACAATAAAATGCTTCATTACAGTCAATGTCGATCATTTTTGATATTTTAATGACCTATAGTTAATATAGGCCAAGGGACAGATTTCTTTTCAATTTAGCTGTTTTAGCCTATTTATCAAATTACACGTGTAATAATTTTAGTTTTAACAAAACAATGAAAAATACATATAAAAAATGTAAACAAGCATAAAAACAGATAGAGATACAGAAATGATCCCACGTTGATAAATATTTAAAAAAGAAAGTAAAACCCAGAAGCAAACGAGGGAGACTAGGGCAAGGCCACTGCAAAGCGCTAAAGTTAAGGCTCTGAGTGGCCAGCCTAAACCCGGGTATCTCCGGGTTTAGGCTGGCCACCGCACTGGCCCCTGCATCTACCCAACCCATCCAGCCTCCAACTGGGGCTTGTTTGTGGAACTGAACTCATGGAACTGACTGTTTTTGTCATGTCTGTGTTTTAATAATGGAGTGCACCTAATGTATTTAAGTGACGCTATCGACCATTCTGTCAACATTCTGTAACAATTCTATAATTGCTATTCAATAAGTGTCTGTCGCGGGCACATGATGCTATTGTCCAGGCCTAACAAAGACACAAACAGGAGCGCTCCCTCCACTTTATCCCTGTTATACAACACAGTGTTACACATCACTTGCTCAGCACTAACAGACAAAAAAAAAAAATCGCATTCAGTGTAAATTTACAGCATGTCATTTTCCATGCCCCCCTGCTTTTCTGCATACATTACCTGCTCTCTCAAAGGTGAAGATGTCTCCCTCACACTTGGCAGCACTTTTAGGCGTGTTGGGCTCAGAGCTGCAGCTGGAGCGCCGCCGACTCTTCCTCTTGGGAGAGACTTGATCGTCAGTGGCTGAATCCAAGTCTAGAAGCACAATTTAAAACCCCGCACACAAAGAGGGATTTACATGAAATGCCCATGATTTCCCTTTATTTTTATGTTGAAGTAGAGAGTAGAGTTGAGACTAAGGTCCTAGAAACAATGAAACTACAGTAATTATTAACTGAAAATTCTAGCATACTCATGGTCAGGCACTGTAACTATCTATAGAAACTTGCTTAAAAGTATTTAGTGTATCTTTAAATGCTCTTTTAAGTGAGACCTGTTGAGTTCTTCCTCTTGCGGCGATAGCTGCCCAGAATAGCGCGGGGGGAAGTGGCCAGACTCTGCAGGGTGGGTGAAGGCAAAACCTCTTCTGGCCGAAACTCTGGCAGCTCGGCAAAGCGCTCCTCAAAATATACCTCTGACAGCACCCTGCCAGTCCAACACACACACACACACACAGAATATACAGTATATATACACTTTCCATTAAGATTTTCTACACTAAAGGTTCACAAAAGCATTTCCTCACTTGTCCACAGAGTCAAAGGTCTTCTTGAGTGGTGGTGGGCGAGCTTTGACCTTTTTGGGTGTAGGAATATCTTTGTCGGTCTGTGGAGGTGGCAGGGTGGGTTCTGTGGCTGATGGAGGGGGGAGAGGAGATGATGGGCGGGACTCCTTCCACCCAGCCTGCACAGAAAGTTCAATAAAGCCATTTATACAAGAGAGATACTATGTGGATTACAGCTGGGTAGTTTATTCTTGTAGTGCTAGAGCTGAAAGTCAGCATGTGATGGTCCTCTCACCTCTTTGGCAATTGTGCTTTCCCAGTTTCTTGTGTCAGAGGAGTCTGTAGCACTGGAGCCCTCCAGGGGTCTGTCAGAAGATGCAGGCTCCTCAGTGGGATGCGTTGATGGAGACCCTATCTGCCGTGTCACATCAGGATCAAAGGAGAAATGACTGTTGGCTGCAGCTTCCCTCTCTCTCTCCTTTTCCCGCTCTCTCTCCCTCTCTCGTTCCCTGTCTTTGTCTCGCTCTCTTTCTTTCCCTCGGCTTCCTCCGTCATAGCTGCCCACGGGAATGGTTGCTACTGTTGCCTTCACTTTCTGAGGGATCCTGACTGGAAGTTGCGTTAGCTTGGATGTACTGCCTGGAAAAAAATTGATGAAAAAAAAATGTGTTGATGAATTCACCACAAATGATAACTATACAATTGTATTCTTGGATGAAACAGTGCATGCAGTCGTACCAGGTGTTTGGATCTGAAGTGAAGGACTGCAGGGCCTTAAGGACACAGCTGAGCCACTGGGGGGTGCCGTTGAGCTGCTACTGCTGGAGGTTTGAGGCTGTCTCTCAAGCTGTCTGTCCGAATGTGTCATCAGTTCTGCCTGCCTCTCAGACTGCCTGTCAGTGTGTCGATCTGCAGGTCTGTCCAGAGGCAGGTGCCTCTCTGTCTGTCTGTCTGGATGGGGCTGTGGATGTAGGTGCGTGATGGTGGTGGGGGTTGTTGTGTGTTTAGGCAGGATGTGAGGGGAAGCGGTCGAAGAGCTTGAGACGGAGTAGACAACAGTGGGGGGTACTGCCGCCATGGAGACCACCCCTGTTGCCATGGTGACGCTGGGAGAAGGAGGGTAGATGGCTGTGACTATCTGGCCCCCAGAGCCTGAAACGGGGGCTGTGGTGGAGGGCTGTGGAGACTGAGCTGTGGCTAGGAGCGGTGGCTGACCTGGATGAACGAAAGAGGAAGCCAAGAGTCCACATTTTATTGTCAGTAATAATCCATAGCATTCTACATGAATAAACATGCATATTGTTAGTTGTCTTTTGCAACTTTATCTAACAAATTGGTAAAGTTTGTTTTGACAAGTGCCAATGAAGTTTTGTCCCTGCTTTGAAATATACATATGCAGATTTTGTCAAGACAGACGTTGGTACTGCGTTATTGTTTTCCAGACATTCTGTGACGGTCTCCTAACTTAGCTGGTAACTGTTAGTATAGCCACTGCTATACCTACACTGCTAGCTACTGTCCTGATTTGTGGCAATGGCTGTGCTTGTTCAGTTTTTGCAGGTGGTGTCTCTGCAAGAAAGATGTGACTGTCAGTTAAAGCAGATTGCTGACGTTAATCTTACTTTAGAGAGGTATTATGGGTGCGCCAGATAGCATTAGGCACAGGACTGACAGCAACCCTTTTAGTAATAGCTTTAGCCTAGCACCTGAAAAAATTAAGTTCCAGTTGCAGTGGCATCAATAAAATCCAAAAATTCAATAAAATTTTTGATCATTTTAGTATAATGGGGAAACCAATCACGCTTGTGTAAGATTGCTGTGTGTCCAGCTTCTTTACCTGTATCTGTTACTTTATCCTCAACACACAGCTCCGCTCTGCAAATGTGCTTGTCTGTCCCTGGCTGTAAACACTAGCTTTTAGTGTAGATTGGCTACATGTAATCAGATAGTGCTGTCAGCGACACATTGCTTGAGACCACAGAGCGACTACAGAGATAGGGAGGCGTTTGCATTAAAGCCAAAGTAGTGCATTTAATTAATTGTATCGGTAACCAATTCATAAAAATAATGATAGAGGTAATTGGAAAAATGTAGAATATCACCACTGATAACGGGCCAGGTCAATAATCGGTCAATCTCTACTAGTAGCTACAACTGACTTGTAGTCTAAGACGTAGCGGTGTAGAAGTATAAAGTTGCATAAAATGGAAATACTCAAGTAAAGTGAAAGCAACTAAAATGTGTTCATAGGTGCAAAATTTATCCTTGGTTATATTCTATGATTGCTAAAAGGTAGGTCCTCAGAATGTGACTAAAGTTGGGAAGGGAGTATGATGCCAAGAATTTTCCATCAAACATGAATTCCAAACAATTTATTTAAAAATGAGCTTCATTTATTCAACAGTGACCCCTGAAAAAAAGAGAGGTTTGGATTTACCAGTGTTGTAGTTCATATCCTGCTCTTTACAAATCACAGAATGAGTGTATAAAATAAATAATTTATGAATTAATCTTTCCACAGTACCAACCTGTAATAAGTGGTTGAACAAGTGTCTGTCCAGGTGGTGCAATAGCTGTGAACCCAAGTGTTGCTAGGGGCGACGGAACATATGCAGATCCAGGCACTGACAGAGCTTGCTGGGTGGAGGAAGAGCCTGTTGTTGTGGAAACCAGAGGCAGAGTGGATGGGACCCCTGGAGTGGACTGGACATAGGTAATCCTGGACAGGAGATACAGAAACAAGAGAAGTGATTAGAAGAGAAAATGTGAGGAATAAAAATATAAATGGACACGGCAGAGACGCCACGGAGGCAAAGATAACATTTCTGTGATGAAAAATCTCAAAAAAGGTGCAGTGGTGATGACAGATAGTGTTGTACTGCAACAGAGAGGGAGACTAAGAATGCAGGGAACAGAGAAATGAATAGAAGGAACGAGGAAAACAAAAAGAGAAGTGCTGCAGTGAGGATCAGTTGGTGAGTGTATATCACAACAAGTAGAACTAGATGACTAGTGCTGTGTGTGTGTGGGGTGGGGGTGTGTGTGTGTGTGTGGTGTGTGTGGTGTGTGTGGTGTGTGTGTGTGTGTGTAGCTGAGAGGTAGTGTGTGGGTGGCAGGCAGAGGCAACTTGGGCCACCAGTAGCATGACTAACACATCCAGAATAGAGCTGCACTGTTACAGCTGCACCCTTCTGAAACTTTGGTTTCTCTCATTGTCTCCTCACTATGCTTTAGGAAATCTGGACTTCTACAATACATCTCCATGTCTATGCCATAAAGAAAAGACAATAAATCATTTTGATAGCAGGATCTGTTTAACTGTAATCGGCACAGGTTGCTTTAGTTGATATTATTTGTAATTACATTAAGAATTTTATTCCACTATTAACCACTGTAAGAGCCCACTTGGAATATATTGTTTAAAGCATGAATATGCAAGATCTGGCCCTTTTGGAAAGATATTTCAGTCTGTCTTAAATAAGGCAGCACACATCATACACTACTTACTAATATGAATGTAATGAATTTTGGTCCAAGAAAAAATTTTGTCAGCAATTGGTCCTAACTAAGCATAATGATAGTGTAACATTTATGGAAAAAATACCAAATACCAACATGGTACATTTACAGTATATTGAGTGAACTGAACCTCTGAAAGAAATTTAAACGCGGCGCAAAGCATGCAGTGAAAGAAAAGCCATCAATTGAAGAAAAAAATTATGAGTTAAAACATATTGGGACTCTTTTTTTAGCTTTGGAGCTCCAAAGGGGTGACATTTGCCACATAAGCATATACTATAAGCGCACAGTTCCTTGAAATTGCTATGTGTCATGCAGCAGTTGATGACACAGTGTGGACTGAGTCTATCCATTTTCCTTACACTACTGTATCCAATATTCGGTTGCGAGGGAGGGGGGGGATTGTTCACACCCTGACTTAGGGTGAAAGCAGGGTTCACCCTGGACAGGTCACCAATACATCACCAGGCCAGTATAGGGAGACAGACAACCAAGCACACTCACATTCACGCCTATGGACAATTTCTAATCACCAATTAACTTAAGCACGTCTTTGGACTTTGGGAGGAAGCTGGAACACCCAGTGAGAACCCACATAGGCACAGGGAAAACATGCAAACTCCACACAGAAACACTGAGATTTGACCAAAGACCTTCTAGCTGCAACAGTCCTAGCCACAAATCTCTTTTCATTCTCTTATTGCAGTTTGTTATTTCCTACCTAGTAGTTGCTGGTGGCAGTAGTACAGCCTGGGAGGGGGCTGATCCTGGTGCCACCACAGCAGCTGTGCCCATTGTTACAGGGAAGGGGCTGGCAGGATGCACTGCTCCACCCGGAGGCAGCTGAGACTGGACCACAGGCATGGGAGCTATCTGGATAATCTGAAGAGGGACAAAAGTTAAAGCCATACAGAAAAGAGGAAAACAAATACAAATGTCTGAACGGGCAGTGTAGGTGGTGAGCAAATCATTTGCTTTTACTTGATGTTAAGAACAAAATGGCTACAGTTTAGAAAAGATCTCATGTCACCAGCGAAGGGTTCCCTGACCTTGTTTCCAGACTGAGCACCATTCTGGACAGGAAGAGGTGGAGCCACAATAGGAAACTGCTGGGCAGGGGCCGGCGCAGTCCGTACCGTTGCCATGGGAACAAGCATTTTACCCTGGAGAACCGGAGACTGTGTTTGCACTGATGTAGAAACACAGAGACAGGGGGAATTTTACTGGGAGTCACGACAGATTATTAGCTCTATATATCACACTGTCATGATTGCTGTCAGAGCTTTCACCTCTAGTTCCCGGGCTGACCACTCCCACTGCTGGGCTGGACGTATATCCTGTCAGTGAACTTGTACCCTGCTGTTTTCCATTGGCCAAGGACACATGTGCTGGTGGAGCTGCGGGCAGGTTGAAGATACTGGTTGGCTGGCTGAGCTGCTGAGGTGGGCTCTTGGGGTTGGTGGTGGCAGGTAAGGTGGGCAGAATGTACTGAACTTGTGTGATGGCCTTACCCCCAGGGGGTGCTAGGGAAGAAGCAGGAAGGAACTGGGGCTGAAGCAGGTTCAGAGGTAGGGGCCCGTTGGTTTGGCTATGTGGGGCTGAAACAGCTGTAGAGGAGAGGGCTTGCTGCTGGGAATGCTGAGGCTGAGGGGATGGAGTGATGAGTTGTACAGCAGGTTGGGCAGACAAAGTCCCTCCTAACACCAAATTAGTCACTACACCACCTGGGCCCACACTTGCACTCACAGGATTAGGTGAAGATGAAGAGTAGTACCCACCCCCTGTGGCTGCAGTCCCACTTGCTGAGCCTGAGCCAATCAGAAGTTGTGGATGCTGCTGGGGAGTCAGGGACTTCCTCTCCGGTGGATGTGGGCTGGATGAAGTACCTCCATCTCTGGGTTTGCTAGCAATGGGGAGTGGTGTGCTGATAACAGGACGCATTACATTGGTCACCACTGTGGAGGCCACTCTCACAGCACCAATGTTGAGGAGTGGGTTTGCACCCAGCGAACCTACTGATGAGGACGGAGGTCCTTCAGCAGAAGAAGGTGACATGACAGACTGGCCAGAAGAGAGCGAAAGAGAAGGGGCTTGAACATTTCCACCTCCATCACCCCCAAATGTATCCTTACCCTCTCCTCTTTCCTTTCTCTTGTGGTCTAAAAACCCTCCCCCTCCTGATCTCCCCTCATCGTAACGCTTGCTGGTGGGGTAAGAGGATAGTGAGACACTCCTCCCATGAGAGGTATGGTGTGAGGAAGAGGACGATGCAGAGGAGCAGATGACCGGAGCAAAAACTCTCTGAAAAAGATTACAGACAGATGTTAAAAAGGATTTTGAAATTACTAATCATTTTATATGTAAAAAAATAAATAAATCAACAAGAGACAAATTATGTTACCTTCCGGTCACTTTCATCTCCTGACCCGTTGTCGCTATCGCTGTCAGTCACCCGCTCCTTGCACTTGAGGTCTATGGAACTGCTAGGATAAGGGTCCTCTGTGGAAAAGAAAAATACACTACAGCTACACTTCATAGTTCCTACAACTCCACTCAAGTCAGGGTGTACTAATGCTGCATTTACACAACAGTGGCATAATGGGAAGAACACCCCATCTTGGGATTGTTCACACATTATATTCAAGATGGTCATCCATCATTCTAATCTTATAGTCACATAAACGAAAAAGCTTAAATTTGCTGTTTTTGCAGTTACAAACAGACTATATAAAACTGCGAAAAAACTGGTTAACTGCATTAGTGGTATTGTTAAATTGTATTTTGCAGCCATTCAGGCCACAGTGCTTTGACACTTGTGTAGCTGCTTTTACAAAGTGGAAAATATTGTGAGTGTCAAAAACTCCTGATCTCCTAGATTCAGCATTACAAGTCAGAGCTGGATGTGATATGCTGCTCATTCTCTATTGCTGCTAGTAAATACTACTACAGTAGATGTGAATGGGTATATGTGTCTGAAACGGCTCTTAATTCAGTCAGATCTTTAAAGTGATCAAAGCCTGGACAATATGTATCAGGAAATGACATATATTGAAAAGCAAGTAAAAAAGTGCTGAGAGAATAAATAATATGGGACAGTTTACCAAAATCTTCTGTGAAAAGGTATTCTAGCTCAGCTGTAGATTGCTACTATAAGCCTACAATTTTACACATTTAACGCGCCTTTCTTGTCCCATTCTCCGTTGTTACAATTTTCAATTTGCAAGCAACCTAACACACTGAAAATTTTACATTTTTTCCAAAGATATGGATTGTGCAGTTTGGCAGCTCAGTTATTTTTTTTCATGAATTTGCCACTTTAATGACTGTGCTTGCCTCCCCGCATGCAAATGCCCAATTGTGATTTGTTTAAGGAAATAATTATAATCCAGACCATTTTTCTCCCACATAGCTGAATGATAGAGAGGTTATGGCTATGTGAAACTAGTAGCAAAGCGACACAAAGGCAACACTGCTACCCCATTGAGAACACTTATTGAACCACTGAATAAAAATTTCCACATGCCGTTGCTGGTAATCTACAAAGTCTGTCAGTGACACCAGAAGCAGTGCATTAACACTTTAATATCTCTACACTAAAGTGGCTCAGTGAGTAAAGTGGGACTGATATCTCACCAATGACATCGTCATCTCCCTCCTCCTCACAGATGACCATGCGCTCCTCATCACTGGTCATGTCCTCGCTGACACCACGCTGTGACTGTGACAGTGGAGGCGCATGGCCCGAAAACTGACTGCCACCATCCCCACACATCTGGAAAAATAAAGAAACAGCATGGCTTGTCAGTGGTGTTATTACTTATTTGTACATGCTACAGCACCGTGAACCTTCTTAAATTGTCTTAGCTGTGATAAATGCAGTTTTGTAACAGCAAATGCATCGCATTTTATTGTCAAAATTGCCCCACAAAAGAGTTCCATGTTTGTGAAAGTTAATCTGACAAACAAAACCATTTCTGGGGCAGTGACTACATTGTAAAACCAAACGCTTTGTTTGCAATCAAGCCACATTTATAAAAACAGCTGATTATGCCACCAAAATTTATTTTTACTGTTCTCAATTTAATTTTAGAATATGCTAAGCTGCAACTGACAAAATTTACTTTTAGCTATGTGCTGTTCTCTTCTCGTACCTGTGCCAGTTCTGCCAGGGCTTGTGTATTACCCCTGTCACTCCGCTCTAGGCTGTGCATGGCACTTTGAGAGAATGCTCTGGGACGGGTAAGCTGGCCTACATGACCCTCTCCAGCACTCCTTTCAGACACCCCCACCAGACCTGGACCGACACCCTTCAGCTCCACAGAATGAGGTTCTATCACGAGGCAAAAACAGGACTGTTAAAGGCCTGGAAGGATAAGAATAATGGGCATGACATATACTCTATTTATGTGTATATTGTATGTTGTGAGAACTAAGAATGGCCAACCTGTGGATTCAGACATGCTCCTCTCTCTGATGTCTTTGCCTCCTGGGACCCCACGACCTTCAGAGCTAGACTTCTTCCTGTCTTTGTTGCACCACTTCCAGTCTGGGTGGGCCTTGAAGTGTGCCTCTTTTACCTGACAACAAGAGAAAGGATATAAACATATATATGTATACTGTATGTAGTTCTTGTTAGGTAGGACTCCAGACTGCAAATAAAATTACCATTTTTCCAGCGTGAGCAAGTTAAAATTTCATTTCCTTGCATTTGTGCAAGTGTATGATCAACAGGCTAATTCAGACTCGCTCCAGTCATCACTAGTAGCTACTGTTAGCTATTGTGGTTGAAAGTAGCATTCTTTTATCTTCTTCATTGTCTCAGTTTTACCACTTTCAAACATGGACTATATTCCTTTAATCTGACAGCAACCAAGCGGGTCGGCTGCATGTGCGAAAGCGCACCCTAGTTGCTCATCCATAAAAGTGGTCTCTGCATCTCTTTTAACGTGGCACAAGTCTGAAGTGAACATTGCACAAGCAGCGGCATTTTCACTTGTATATTATAATTACAGTATATAGTGCCTTTCTAATTTAGTGGTACTCAAAGCCCATTACAATGTTTCCCATTCACCCAGTCACACCAATGGCAACAGAGCTGCCATGCAAGGTGCTGCCTGCCATTGGGGGCAGGTTTCCCAAGAGGGGCTGGGGATCGAACCACTAACGTTGCAGTCGGTGGACAACCCACTCTACCATCTGAGCCACAACCGCCCACTAAAGTGATTTAGTGAGGGATTTTTCCACATTTAAGCAAAAATATTCATCCAAAAACAGAACCAAGACATCTAATACACAGTTTGTGTGACAAAATCTCAAGACATTTTTTTCCACACACTTTGCTCTACAATTTTAAATCAACAAAATGAAATGTCCATAATAGTAAAACCTCAGTGCAATGAGAACAGACACTAACCACTTCAAGAATAATGAAACTCATCAATAATTAATGCAATCCAAGGGGTTTTTTTTCCCACAAGATGCTACAAGAAGCTGAAGTTTGTTTCTTTCAATTGTTTGGAACTATTTTTGCCTCACAGTTTAATACCTGCAGCATCAGACATCAGAAGCACCCATATGCGAGTCTCTAAAGAGAGAGTTGTGCAAACTTGCACACCGAACAACAGCACCTGTAACTTTTTTTTTTTTTTTTTTTTTAAAGTTATTTTTTTGGCCTTATTTGATAGGTACAGTGAAGAGTCAGACAGGAAAGGAGGGAGAAGAATGGGGGGGAAGACATGCAGTAAAGGGCTGGGAGCTGGAATCTAACCCAGGCCGCTGCATACATGGGTCGCTCGCTCAACTAGATGAGCTATCTGCGTGCCCAGCACCTGTAATTCTTAACAATTATAAAGTATCTCAGACAGCATAGAAAGCAGGTAAGTCCAGAACATGATCTTACAGCAGGTCACTCTGTGTTGGTCTGCATGTCTTCACATCAGACAAGTGAGTTGTCACAGAGTATTAGTTTAGTTTCCAGCTGTTTAGGACGATTTCTCTGTGGTTGTTTTTACATACCTACAGCATCAGACAGCAGTAGGAGACACAAGTTTCTCCAAAGACAGCGAGTTGCATGCATTTACGCACTGAGCAACAGTAGTAACTTCATTGATCAGGTTGAACAGTACATTATTCCGACACACAGAAAAAGTCAATCAGGGTCTAACAGCAGGTCACACTTTGAACTTTTGTTCACCTCAGATAGAAGAGTGGCCACACAGAGCCATAGTTTATCAGCTGCAGTTTAATATTTTGTCACATCACAGCTGTCCTTAGCTTGAGTGCTTTGAGTTTAGTTTTACTATGTTAATATAGTATTTTGCCCTATACATCACTTGGTGTATTTACAAGTCTTGCGTGAATGACAAATATCACATGTGTACTGCAGCACTCCCCAGTTTTGAATGCAGCCGTGAGGAACATTAACGGAAAAGTGACCCACGTCTGACAGGGTGCCTGAATGACAGCATGCCGTCACTTAACAGATCGATGAACTCAGCAGTGTTCCATGTCCCATGTTTGAAAGGGCTTCAGTCTCTTCCTGCCTGACTTGTGAAACAATCCATTTTGCTGTTACTGTGTTCCAAAGATGAAATTATTTCAAAAAACAAAACGTTGAGACAAAGAGAGCAATCAGACTCAGTCACTCCTGATTATCAGAGGCAGGCAGACAGATCTCGACTGAGTCAGTTTAAAAACGTAGGTGCCCATTGCATTTATTCATGATGGCCAATGGAGTGCTAAGGTTCAACAATGAAACTAATATTAACAGCAATCACAATTTTGGCCTTCTAAAATTAAATGAATATGATCGATTGCAATATTGGCATTTAAAATGTGCTCTGCTCATAGAATAGTCTATTAAACGGCCTATGTAGACAGGATCACTTGGTTTCAAGTAGGGCAAATCTGACAGTGAATGCCTTATTTAACTCCTTTCACCCCTGTCTGAGTGAACTGCAGCTGCTTGCATGTGAGGAACTTAGAGAACATCGGCAAATAGAAGCAAATGTTAAACAAGTGATGAGTTCAGCCTGACCAGTTTATAGAACTCATATCGGAAAAAGAGTTGTGATAAAATGACTGTATTTACAAATTAAAATATTTTAGAAATATCAAGACTTGAATCACTGACAATCCTTACACCAATGGAAAAATAGGTTTTACAAAGACAACTGCTCATAGCTATGGCAATGCTGTATTAAAATAAGGGTGTGGGGGTGGCCAAATTATGTGCTGGTGCAACCAACTGAAAGTGCTACCTGTGAAAAAGTTAGTCTGGAGCCCTGGTAGCTTGTATAATAGTTTTTAAATTGTTTGTTTGTCTGTCTGCAAATTCATCTGTGTACCTGGAAGGCCAAGTCATGGTATTTCTGTTTCTCTTTAGGTCCGAGAGCATACCACCACTCCCCAAGAATCTTGCTGACTGTCCTGTTGTCCTGGTTTGGATGCCGCTGGTGCACCAATGCTCGATGGCGCTTACTGAAAATCATAAATGCATTCATTGGTCGCCGGATGTGGTCCTTCTCCCTCTAAAAGAGTGAATGACAAAGACAGAAATACATTACATTACACATTTCAGTTAAAGGAACGCTGAAAATTGTGATTTTATGGAAGCAGTGAAGAAATTACCTTTCCTGGACTGCTCTTGTCTCCATCTTTGGGCAGTGCACTGAGGGACTGAGTACGTCTCTTTACTGGTGATGTAGAGAGGGGCTGCTCTGGTACAACTCCTGGGAGGAAGCTAAAGAAGATGAAAAACATCCCTCTGTGTAAACCTTTCATCAGATATTTGTCTTGAGAACCATATTCACACGCAAGCCTACACATAAGGACATTCTCTCTTCAATTTTTAAAAACTGAACAATGTTGTCTTTCAAGTTGGGTATTAATTATCTTGGAGCTGCAAGTCTATCAGCTGTAGATACAGAGCACAAGTATTTCATCTCCAATGAAATACATCAGCAGATTCAGCGTAGCTCATCCATTACAATGGCTGACAGCCTGGCCACTGCCTTTCATATACTGATAGAGAGCAGAGATGTAATGCTTTTGTTCCCATCTGCTTTGTTCTGGCATTGAGCTTTTCTGCCCAAATTAGAGCGAGGACACAGAAAATATCACACTTCCTTACTGTATGTGTGGGTACACAGCACCACTCAAAAAAATACTGTGAAGGCTGACTACTGCGTAACCACTAAAATATACAGACAAATATAACATGGGAGAGTGTATACAAGTGCTATATGTATCACTATGTGTTTCTATAACCTAACAGTTTCACCCGCAAAAGTGTAATAAAACAAAAAAAACAAAAAACAATGGTCTTACGGGTCATCCACGTCACTCTCAGTTTCACTGTCAGGCCTCTCCCTTTCTGCATCTCCTTTCTCCTTCTCTGGAGGCGGCTCATCAGAGCATGGAGGGGGCCGTGATGGGGGGCCTCTCTCTACAGTGGGAGGTGCTTCTGCAGGCTCCTGCAACAGTGCTGCCACCCCCTGACACTCTGAGGAAAAGCAACAAGAAGATGAATACTAGTTCGGGGCAAAGTAAACAAGTATGGAAAAAAGAGCAGCAATAACACCCACAGAAAATTACATGAAACTGCTGATTACTCATTTTCAACTGCTATTACGTCAACAGCAAATGTATACACTACCTGTCTTCAGACTGGCTGCTTGGGGGTGGTTGACTGGGTGCTGGCCCTCTCCTGGCTGAGAAGAAGCATCCGATTGGGTAGGGGCTAGAAATGGAACCAATGAATGCCAAGGGAAGACTGGAACAGACCTGGGCTCTACATTGGTCCACACTGCAGAGGAAAAGAGTGAGACCTATTAAAATAGTCGGATTTCTGGCTTAATAATATGCTGCCCTTTTCAAGAATGAGACTTGAAAGGCAAAGTTTTTTACATTTACATTATCAAGGTACTGGTTTATTACCACAGCTGTCAGTGTAACAGTCAAACCAAGGATTCAGCCTACTCCTATGACAAACTATCATCTTATAACTAGTTTACAATATCATCATGCATCTTTTAGTAAACACAACATAGAACTAAAATCAGACTAAAGCCTAGCACCTAAAATAAAAGTTTCTTTAGACACAGTGCACTACTAGCTGTCATTTTTGCCAACTAATCAGGAACTGGCTAACATCTGGGATGTTAGGTGAAGTGAAATAATTACAAAATAAATAAATAATAACAACAACAACAGTCCTTACAGAATTACCAAGAATAACTATCCTGCCACAGAAGAACACCTTAATCCACTTCGCTGGTTAAGTAATTCCAACAACAGCAGATCTACAAAAGGACTCTCTGTTCTCAAGAACAGACTGGACGGAGAACAGAAGCTATTACACTCTGAAACAACATAATATCTGTCATCATCATATCTTTGTCTGCGTTAATGAATACAACTCAATACACATCAGCACAGCATTTATAGACAAGTTACTACCCTGCATTGCATTATACTACAACTAAACAAAAACATAACACTCCTATGTGTATACACATTTGACCAAAAAGGCTACTGTACTCTCATTCAAACAAAAAGGTATATGACATGGACTAACCAAACATGCTTAATCCTTGGCGAAGATACTGAGGATTCTCTGATGAGAACATGGTTGAATGATATCCTGGATGTTTCTCAAAAAAATAATATGTCCTTTTAAAAACTGTGTTCTACGAAACACATAAATACTGGTAAAGGAACATGCTTAATCCAAAAACACGAGCTGATATTCCTTGGAAGCTCACAGATGACAAGTGCTCAATGTTGTCTGTATCCGTTTCATCCCTACAGGTTGCAGTCATTATTCACAATATTTACTGCATCATTGCCCGGCATGATGAGGATCTCGAGTGTGGCAAAAAGATATATCCTTTGAGCAATTAAAATACAAGAACAGAGTCAGTCTCTCTGTATCACCGAATGCCGCGATCTGATAACGCACACAGAACAATCAAACATCAGTGGACAAAATGTACTATAAACAATTACAATAAGAAACTAAATGAAAGTTACACTTGCGAGAATACAACAGTGTATAGACGACCCACTGAAAAGATGATTATGATCGAAGGCAACGTTCCTTCTCCCTTTGGTCTAATTACCCCCGATGCCCTCTCTCCTGTTTGTTTACATTACTACAGCAGCTTGGCCATGAAGGGGTTAACAAGGCCTCTAACCCATCCACGGCCTGGGTTAAAACATCCGCCCGGAAACTACGCAGTCTTTCTGAGCCATGTCAAACCGTGCTCTGCACTACAATACGACTGCAGGCAGGTGGGTTCGGCGTGTATTGAGAAACACATATAACCCCCAACTCAAACAGCTCAAGGGCCGACGTAAGAGAACACTCTATCGATCAGACAAACAACGCTGCAACAAGCAAAATTGGGGAGATCAAAGCTAAGGCGATTCGTCTATTTTTGACTCGGTCGAACGTGAACCCGTCTATTCTCCACGTGTTCACCGTTTACTTAAACGGCGACTTTAATACTTGCTGATTCATTTAAGGAACCCAGAGACGTAAATTTAACTGCCTCTCGCAATAACCGGAGCCTCAAGTGCACCGCTCCAAATTGAACCATCCTCTCGGGAACGCCCCTGGTCGTGCACCCGCCGCACAGACACAGGCAAAAGAAACGCAATTGTTCTCATGTCTCAATTACAAAAAGGTATATTCACACACACCGGCCGCCAAACTAATCCAACGAGGACTGCTTGACAAGTGACTTACTCAGAAACACTAACTTGTTTCTCCCATTACTTGTCGCCGGAACAGCGATATGCACCTGCTTTAACCTGGTAATTTAGATATAACCAAAATCCAAGCTCACCTATACATGTCCACCGACCAACTTGGGTTTATCCATGTTTACTACGCATAAGCAGATGTCGTGGTACGTAAATCTGGTGCATTCATCCATCACCCTGTACTTACGAGCCCGCTATCCACCAGTTTGATTACCAAGACAGACACCAAGCATGCCAAGTGCTAATAGCTCTCTGCACGCTGTCTAATTTAGCAGCTCCAATCCCACCTAGCCAATCTGGCCAAAGACCTAACGTTAGCTAGCAACTGATGAGACTACAGCAGAGCGATAAAAGCGACTACGGTGAGCAGTCCTGGCAGCAGTCAGCGAGGAGAAAGGGGATGAATCGCAGTTGCTGTTGTATTTTTCTTTCTCCTCCTCGGTCCGGCTCTCACTGCATCAAACGAGTGGCCGGTTGAAGATGCCCGACTGTAGGACCCGAACCCTGTGGGAGGTGGGGATGAAGGGAGGGGGCTTTAACAACAACCGACATTAGATAGAAGCCGTTTGAGAGGTCCGTCCGTCTGCAGCAGGTTAGCTAGCCACTTCGTGAGGACGACATCGGCGCGCACACCGTCCAGTCCATCTAATACTTGAGTGTTACGAGTGCTGTTTTGGTCCATAGAAGTCCTCGTATCGCATCTCCGCAGCTCCCTGTCCGACTTTACTGCCTTATTTTCGTCTCGTACTCTCCCTCTCTCGCAAGCCTTGGCCCTTTCTTTCTCTTTCCCTCCCTCTTCCTCTTGTTGTAAACTAGGCTGCTTGCCCCCCCCTCCCCGTAGTCGTCCCCCTCCTCTTCTCGTCCTGTCAACCTCGCCCTGCCTTGTCCCGCCTTCCTCGGCAAATTTCACTCGGCTATTGGTCAAGGCTGCCACCTGTCATCTGCCCGCCGTAAGTCCTGATTGGCCGGAGTGTGCGCTGGAATGCCAGTCATATGCAAATTACACCCGGCTTTACACTCATAAACTCCTCTCATCTCAACATCTGTACTTATTTTGTATATGTGAAACCTGTAAAATAACTATGTAAAGTTACACTGTTGTTTCCACGTCAGGTGTCGTAGCTGGTGTCCAGGCAACGCCTCAAAAGTGCGTATTTTTGTGTTCCTTTCCGTAAGCCCACCCCGGTTTCGTATCATTGGATGAGAATTCGTAGTAAAGTTTAACTGATGTGTGAAGGGGCGAATCAAACGCCGACACTCAGATGTAGGCCAACCAATGGCTTAACAGAACTTAACAGAAGATCCTCTCCCATACAAATGTGCGGCTCTAGCTGTAATGCCCATATAGACCATCTATACACGGGGGTGTTATTGTGCTATCTACTGTTTACCTGCCACACTACTGTTGGTCTCTCTGTGTAATTGCACTGGGGATGAACGTTGAGGACTTTAGAATAAATACGGCAAGTATGCAGGATAATTCTGCCCGATTTTAGTGTGTTTTTACAAAGTTGTCAATCGCAGACATACATGCTCACTGTTTTATAAATCATATTACTTTAAGAGAGGGATTTTAAGCCATGTCACCCAGAAACACAGCAAAGCAAAGAGTGATGTAATTTTCCACCGTTAAAAGCCCTTTCAATCCCCAAACAAATTTCCATCTCTCCATCATGCAAATGTGCCTCCTTCAGGCAGAAATTAAAATGTTCTGATGCAACACTCACAGGGACAAGTAGAGAGAAATGGAGAGAAAAAGAACAGAAGAAATGAAAGCAGGAGAGTAGGGGTGGTTAGAAAGAGAAGAAAAAATGGGTGGAACAGGCTATGAGTGGAGAGGACCAATGAGTAAAAATAGACTGGGAGTCATTTTCAGCAGGAGAGGCAGGGAGGGAGGGATGGGGGGTGAAGAGAAAACAACTTGTGAAAACAGAACTTCTGTTAAAGGGAGGAAGGGTACAGGAGTCCTGAGATAGGGACGACCATAAGAGACAAAGTGAAAGCATTGAACAATACCTACATTGTTGGTATAGCACACATGGGACAGGAAGAGGATGCAAATGCACGATATGGTTTCAAAGTGTACCATATGAGCCAAGACGTCGTGCACAGCTTAGCTCATGAATCCATAACTCAAATACAATACAAGGAGGGGTTTAACTACTGCCAGCAGCCAGTCAGCACATCAGGAGCTTGGGATCTGACCAATAAAGTGGTGAGAGACACTGGTAGCTGCTGTCCTCAGTAGTAAAAAAGTTAACCCTTCGAGTCCTGGGTTTAAATAAAATCTACATGTGGATATGTGAGATAATATAGAACCAGTAAAAGAGAACCAATTTTCTAACATCTGAAACAAAAAGCTGCTTTTTTTGTCATGTGCTCCATTGTGGCTGCATTTTTTCTGCTCACTGCCATCAGTAGATTATATTTCATCATTTAAAAATATTGGGTGACTTGTATTCTTTTAAGTCTAGGGTATTATAACAATGATTCAGCTAATAGGCATTAGACAAAGAGACAGTGTATCAACTGAGCTCTCAACAAGTCAGTCCAGTAAATACAGTGTTTTAAAAAGGAGTGAGTTGGAAAGCTTGGCTGAGTGAGTGAAATGGAAAAAAGGACAATAGACGACAGGGGTGGAGATGAGGGATTACTCTGGCTGCGTAGTGGTTACAACCCTGACTAAACATTACAAGCTCTTAGTAATGAAATCTAACCAATTATTCAGAGCAGACTAAGAAGTTTTTCCAAGAGCCTGGATTGAATATGACTCATTTTTGGTCCAATTCACAACAATATACTGCAAATGTATCTATGTAAAAGCAGAGGACACCATTTTGGTTGTCACAGGTTTTTGAGCATAAAAGATGTGTTGGTAAAATAAGAAATCTGAGTGCATGCACATAATGTTGCACAGAGGAGGTGAAGCAAACATTAAATGACGGTGGAAAACCACAGAATTTTAGCACTTAGTCATATAAAAGAAAGATAAGCGGTGAAGACTGGCAAGAGTAAAGGAGAAGTGAAGGAAAACAGCAAAAGAGAAATTCCCTCTAAGCTATGCTTAACTATCTCACCCTGCTGCTGTGCTGGCAGTGCAATATCTGTGTAGGTGTTCAGCAGCTTTCTTTGGCTGTCTCCTATTACAGACATAATGCTTTTAATGTGCATATGTATGCATGTTCCTACCCTCTAGTTACATATGTCAAATTCCATGTGACATCACGCACGAAACTTTTCCTCGTCTTCTTTACGTTCACTGGCCCTATGGAGGTGGAATGCCACCTTCACTCGCTCTCCTATCCCATCTCTCTCATCCCTTAATTTATCTTCCACCCCTGTGCTCTGTGTCTCTCCCTCCCACAACCCACCATTTCCTCTATCCAATTATAACTTGATCCACCATTTCTTTGCCGTTACCATGGCAACAGTTATGTTGGGCACAGGTTCCCATGTTGCCTGTGGTCACCAGTCTGCCACTGACCATCACCATCTAATGAATTTAAAACATCAAGAGGGACGTCTTCGTGAGATACAGACGGCTATTTTTTCGGACATTGGACTTGCACATAGCTTTGTTGTAGCTTCACTGAGAGTGAAATAAAACTGCTACTTTATTTTATATTTAATGTTGCAAAGGACCCCTCTACCATTTTGTACTGAAGAGACTAACACAACAGTTACAGGAATGGGATAGAGTCAATGAAAAAACTCTTCACACTCTGTGCCTGCATATGTAGATTCATTAATGTGTTCCCAACAGCACATAATTAGAAGTGGAAAAAATATATGAAGCACAAACTTGAGGACAGTGTTTGGAGATCCAGGTCCCTTCATCCACTGAGTGAAGGAACTTGTAATGTATGTGTTTGGCCATTTGGGGGCACTACTAGCTTGCAGACAAATGGCTAACAAATAGTCTGCACCAGAAAACCAGTGCAAAGACTGTGGAGCTTGAGATGCAAAGGAAGGACAGCAGCAGAGTGAGATGAAGGAGAAAAAAGAAAAGACGCAAAATCTAAACTAGTGTCATAATTTAGCATATAAGGAACACATAGAAACCATAATTTGCGTAGATCACAGAATGTGAGTTTGACAGCAACCTCGAAAAATCTGTAATAAAATCTGAATATTGCTCTTAACTTTACATACATGCAAATCTTGGAGCCACCTCAGACTTAGAGATCCCACTGCATCAGTGCATTTTGCGAATATCCCCAAAGTATGCTTCACCCACTAGGAAATGGGATTATCACAGCAAATGACTTTTGTGGTAAGTCTTGAAGGCTTCATGTGTGCCTTAGTGCCAGTCTAGATGGCTGTGTGATCCAGATGTGGTTGTTGCCATGGCCAGGGAGGATATGCAGGGCTTTAAGCGTTACGTAAAGCAGAGGCGGGAGGGGAGTGGGGATGTTATTCCCGGGTATCCGTATCCGGGTAGACCAGGATGAAGAGAGTGAAGTGGAAAGGAGGGGAAGCAAAGCTACTGCATTGTAATAGAGCAAAGGGTTAAAAAAAAAGTGTCATAATTGTTTAGAAAGAAAAATCAAGAAAGAAAAAAAGAGGAAGGGGAGAGAACAGACAAAAAGATGTATCCAAGTACAAAGTAACAGCGTGAAAAAGTATTCACCTGTGTGACATGTTTACTCATTAGTGTTGCACAAACTGTGTGTGCATATTGCTCTATTTGAGTGACAAAATGAGTGACAGATAGAAAATCAAGCACATTTCATAATATATAACAACTGTGTTGCAATTTTACTTTCAACAGTTTCTAAATATGGAATACTGACAAACAAGAAATACTGAAACAATTATCTCATATTCAATGACAATGAAAGTGCAATAAAATATCTTCTGTTCCAGAAACAATCATTCACATAATAATAGTTATGCCCACAGACGTAATCATGCAGCACAGCATGTTAAATGTACTGCAGTTTCTCTACATGGTCAAACAGAGAAAGCTACCGTTTCTGTTGGTTCGGATTCAAGAGAACAAATGTACAACAAGGACACCATATGCATTTTCTAGACTCACTTTAGGGTTGAACTGATAAAAGCTGTTGCTCCAGAATGCCACACTCACTTTTGAGAATTTTAAAGAGTAAAATATTTACTGAATAAGTGGTGATCATTGGGGTTTTAAAATGAACACTGTGCTGGAACACTTCAGTCACTGTTAATATAATAATTTGAAGGAAACCCTCCAGTTAATCAGGATCGTTTCTGTTTTTGGGAATTGGGACCCAAAACACTTAAGACAGAAAAAAAAAGCCATCAGTAACATGTTGTTGGTGACAATGTGACACATGTAAGATTGCTGAAGTTCCTCCTCTATCAGTGAAAAGCACATATGCTGCACACTCACACACACACACACACACACACACGCACACACATACACATACACATGCACGCACACACACAGTAGCTGTTATTTCTATTTATGAATATTCTGTGTTATGTATAAGCTACATCAGCGCAATGTTTGCTTTGTTGCCATGGCAACAGACGTTTGGCGCTCAAACATCATATCCGGTATTCAGTGATTGACATTTTGTTACTCTGTCTTATAGACACACACCACATGCAACACACACGTGACAACATAAAAAACAGTCTCATCCTTCACCTTGTCGGTAACAGTTTTCAGCCTGTTCTTTCGACAGTTTTATTTCGCTAGAAGTTACAGGGATGCTTAAGCAGACGTATAATTTATATAGTCATCAGCACGCATTAGGAGGGAAATGGCACACATGCACGCACACACACACACACACACACACACACACACACACACACACACACACACACACACACACACACACACACACACACACACAAATACTTGCATATGTAGCTTTGTCTTAAAAGTGCATGACAGTGTCTGCTTAACTGAGCCAAGGGATAGTATCGTTACTCCGGAGTGAATTTAAAAAAAGCACAGCGTTTTAGTGTGTTTATGTAGGATTATACTATGGAGAAAGCAGAAACAACTCACTGACTACCTATAAATGAACTGCATGCAATCCAACCTGCTTCCTTTTGTCTTTTTACACACTAAATATACACTTTACTATATGATCCATACGGTGTAAAATCACAGTGGTTTGCTGTATGTCAGCTAAATTGTCTTTCTGTTAACTGCAAGATTATTTCACAACAGTTTAATTTATTCCTGATGAAACCACAGTTCCTATCTCACCAAAGTAATGAACTGAGCATTTGATTTGATTTTTTAAATTCATGTAATTGTTTGACAGTAGTTTTAAAAAAATTGTTTTAAAGGCCTGACAAATCCTAAAAGTTTCTTATCCCCCACCAGGTTATTGTGTTCTCATTGCTGAAATGTTAACCCACATGGGAGAATTTTAATACTGTCAAAATATTTTGTAGCGTTTTCACCCCCACATGTACAGACGCGTACATCTTAGCATAAATGACCACATTTATACTGATACTGACTTTGTGCACTATGAATTATATCATTAACATTATACAAGATTTATAATGCAGATACTTAAAGCTCAAGAAGTGTCACCATTTTTTTTGTGGAGTTTAGAGTTCTGATTTCTTTTTCTTTTTGCTGAACATTTCCCAGAAACTCTAGAAAATGAAAATAAGTACGTTTTTATAATATACTCTGACAAAAACAATATTTCACATAATTTGAAAAACACAAAATCTTTAAAAAAAATCTTTAATTCCTGTCCACTCATTTCATGAGTGGACAGGAATACACAAACACCTACACAAACTTGTAACGTGTACACACACACACAGACACACACACAGAAAACCACACACACACACTGTGCAGGATGGTGTTCTACTTTCCCTTGTATTTCACACTCTCCTATACCCATACGCAAAAACTCGCACACCCCGTCTAACTCTACAGAAAACACCCACATATGTTGCTCACGAGCACACAGCCAAGTGTGCATGCACTCACACAAAGAAATGCTATTCATTCATCTCTTCAAGTGCAAAAAGGGGATCTGAGGACAGACCGTACACTCAAAATGACAGCGCTCCCTTCCCTGTCCATTTCCCTGTCATACTTGTGAGTACAAAGATAAGTACGTAAACAGTAAGGTCAAAAGGACTTGGTGAAGTAAATTACACTAACTTCTACCATGTGTCCACATATACCAGAATGGAAAACTATGCTCCAATTTAAAGCGGATTATAAATAACACTCTATCAAACACTTGCACATTTACATGTGCTATAGTACACCATTTTCCCACGAGTTTGAGAAACAAATTCTTCACACACCCACGTAATACACAGAAACTTACACAAACACACTCACACACACACATTTAGAACCCAACCCACATTGGTATTGCTGGCCAAGGAGGCTGTTCAAACCTTGTTTCACTATATTCTGACATGAGTCACTGGTAAACAAACAAACACATGAACATACACACAGCAAGAGCCAACAGAAATAGTTTTGTAGTGAGTAAGAACACTAGTTAGGGTCAGGAAGTCAGCCACACACCCTTACAACAATAAGTATGTTGGTCAGACTTTTTCAAGAAATAAACAGGTGAAAGATTTACACAAATCTTGCATTTTATGTCTTCATCTATGCTTCCATCTTCACAGTGGCTTTCCTCACTAATTCTCTGATCTGAACCCCATTTTCTTCTCTTAACTTAAACCAAAACCACTGGCATACATTCTGTTCATTTAGCCCACACGTACACACTCTCCAGTATCGACAAAGCTAAGCCTGCATCATTTACAGTCTAATCCCTATAGAAAAACATAAAAACATCAATGCATGTATGTCTATGAATACACTTTCTCTTTTGCACTTTTCCTCTCTCACACACACTCATACATAAATACCTAGAAATAATTTTTTGCTCTTTTCAATTTACTATAAAACAAACAAACCCAACACAAATTGAATTTTTACTTCGGTAATTTTGTTATTCTAATTCCATTTGGCTGTAAATATTCTAGAATACATGGAAAAAGTCACCATCAAAAATCAGAAACAGCAGGACAAATTTTCTGTACTTCACTGAGTGCTGAGCATTGATTTTAAGGAATAGTACATTTTTAAACATCAGCAATGATGCTAACAAGCTTAGTCCTGACCTGCTGAATCTCAGGCGCTTGTTTGAGGGCTTGCATGGATCATGTGACCTTTTAGTATTTAGTTTAGTGTTACCAACAGACACAAGGATGATGGTCAGACCATATGGGACAACAGCATGCTAGCTAACGGGGGCTTCTTTCACTGGGCCACAGATACTGCAGCATCTTCATGTGAATCAAACCTTCTATTACAGTGCAGGTGTTATCTGTTCTCAGACAAGTTATTATAGAAAATTTAAAAAAAACATTATTTAAATGCATTTTTATTGAAAATAACTATGATTGTTTCATAAACTATTGTTTAGCAGAAATTGATGTATTTGCTGAATACAAAGCAACACATCATAATACTGGCTGGTTAATATTCAATGATCAGAAATAAACATAAAGTAGAATACAGAGAAAAAAATACATTTCCTTCCTTTCTATGTACTTTTTATTTGAAAGGAAAATGTAATTTTAGAATTAAGACTTATTACTTATTATGGTTTAAAACAACTCCCCTTCTTAATTTCTTTCGATTTGATCGTGTGTGTGTGTGTGTGTGTGTGTGTGTGTGTGTGTGTGTGTGTGTGTGTGTGTGTGTGTGTGTGTGTGTGTGTGCATGTGTGTGTGTGTGCTTGTGTGCATGTGTTTGTGTGTGCATGCACGCCAAATACAGAGAAACTTGTATCACTATATTTACACTTAATTTGCTTAGCATTCTCATTGTTGAATTTTTATGTAATTTAAAGTTGATTCAGCTAAATTTATGATAATGCAAAGAAAGTACAGAATACATTTTTTCTTTCCTTCAGTATTTTCCTTAAAATTTAAGGATTTAAGTGCACAATTAGTGCATTTCTGTTTCATTTTCTGAGTAATAAAGTATTACCATCTTTCTGCAAAATGCTGGCTAACATGCCATATATATATATACACACACACACACACACACCACATACACCACATACACACATTGTATAGAGAAGTTATTTTTAAATTCTGTTGATGAACTAAATAATGCTAATTATGAATTGAACTGCAATGATGTACTATTATTGATACTTTGTAAGTCTGCTACAAAAAAGTTCTTCTCATGTGCAAAATTTTAAAAATTGTGATTCATTAAAATCAGAAGGGAATATTTGTTTAATTTTTCAATTGCAAATACAGAGCTGCAACATTGTATATCAAGCAGGAACAATTATTTTTCTTTATGCTATAAGTCTGAAGTACACTAAATTTGTGAAATTCAGCTCATTATCCCCGAATAAGAGATTATATCTATATTTTCTGACACAATGCGTTTTTTAAAATTGTTTTATTTAGGATTTTTGCTTTTTTTCATTCATTGATCGTGGATGAACAGTGATTGGAGAATTCTGAACATGCAAAAAATATCTCAATTGAAATGCTTATTCTACTTAATTCCTTTCATCTGCTGTTCTTGTAACACCAAAGTTTCTCCTCATTCAAAGTTCCTAACCTCACATACAAACTACACACACACATTTACACCAGTTCTCACCTGTGCCAGGACGTCCCATGATGATGTCCTTTCGTGGAACAGGGTGAAGACTTTCTGCTGGCAGGATCAGGGGCAGCAGAGCAGTGGGAGAGGGGTGACAAGGAACTGGCTGCTGGACCTCACCACCAAATCCTGGGCCCCTGTTCTCCTCTCGTTCACCAGAGCTGTTCGTGCTACAAGGAGCCGGAGCTGTGACTGTTGTGCTGACAGTAACTGACAGGGCCTGCAGGGTGTTGGCGGGGTTGTCAGTGGTGGGCAGGGAGGAAGGTGTCGGGGAGACAAGCAACAGAGTTTGGGCTGGACTCCGAAAGAGAACAGTGCCGTTAGGTACTGTGGCTGCAGCAGCATTAATTGGGACAGGAACCTGAAGGCCGGAAACTGACTGAGGATTAAGGGGAGTTACGGCGATGTCTTTCGATGAAGTGTTATCTATCTCTCCCTCATTTCCATCTCCTCCCCCTCTTCCCACGGGACACTCTGTAAATTTTGCCAGGGGGACTTCAGGATTCCTCACAATGACAGGGGAGTCCCGTAAGGCCTGCTGGGATATAGGGACCACACGACGGGGCCCTCCATCTGCAGTAAGAGGAGAAGGAGGAGTTGGAGACACCAGCAGAGGAGGAGGGGAAACAGCGGTGGAGGATGGTGGCCTGCTGGACGAGAGGGTGGCTACTCCTTTGGGTCTGGAGAAGGTGGGGGTGTGTGTGCAGGAATGTGAAGCCAGTGTTTGGGGGGACAGCACCCTGAAAGAGTTGTTTAGGTCTCCCTGTTCCAGTTCTGTTTTGGGAGTGTAATCGTGGTGGTGTGAGGGGAGAGGTGGTGGAGGAAGCGTGTCTGGCTTTCGCTTACTGGGGCTCATCGGGACTGTAAATGTCAAGTTGCTGTGGAAGGAGGGCTGGATGCCCGATGTGTGTCTCTCCCTATCTCCTCCTCCAGCTGGGGTTGTTACCTTACTGCCCCCTCCACCTCCTCCCCCCGTGCCACTGGGCTGTCTGTGCCTCCGGTGTTGCAAGACAGGCGAGGCAGTAATCGGCGAGAAGTTGGCTGGCCTGAAACCAAACAGTGGGGAGGGTGAGGGAGAGGGGGCAGGGGAAAAGGGCGATTGGTTCGAGATGGGAGAAAAAGAGGGGGTGCCAGAGCGGGAGCTCCCTAATGACACAAGCATGGTGGCGGCCTCACACTCATCGAAGTCAAAGCGTGACGATAGGTCGTGAGGGAGGAGAGACGGGAGGACCAAGCGGGGTCTAGAATCTCCTCTGCTACTCGTCTCACTGCTCTCTCTTGATGTGTCATCCCACTCAAATTCACTACTTGCTCTCCCCCGGAGGTCAGAGGGGGTGACTGTCCCTGAGCTGCTGCCTCCTCCTCCTTTCTCTCCACCTGCTGCTTCCATCTCTTTGGTCCTCATGGACAAATGTCTAGAGCAGTATCCTCGACGCTGAGACTCCTTCATACAACCCTCCCTGGAGCACAGCCTCCTCCACTGCTTACCGTTAAACTTCTTACGGATTCCATTAGGGGTGCACACTACATCACCCTTTTTGTATTTTTGCTGAGCCAAGGAGAGTGGAGTCCTGGAGCGAGAGGAGGTAGAGGAGGACCCCCCGCCAAAAGTAGGAGTAGGGTTCTGGGATGGAGCGGTCTTAGATGGAGGTAGGTTGTTCATTTCAGACCCCAGTAAGGCAGGGGATGGGGATGGCTGAAGATTAGCTATGGTGGAGAGGTGTGGGGGTCCCAGACTCCGTACCACAGAGAGGTGGGGGGAGGAGGGAGGGAAGCCACTGGACTTGGAGATTACGTTTCTGTGCTGAGAGGTCCCAGAATTTGGTATTGGACCAGTGGTGTGGCCCATGTTAAAACAAGACACTTCAACATCCTCTTCTGGAGTTTTAGACTGTTTTTGTCTTTCTCGGTCTGAGTAATTATCTCCGCACCCATGACCTGTGCTGGCCATTACACTTGAAGTGGCAGTGGAGGAATGGGTAGGTGAATGTACATTTCCATAGGCATGCCCTCCTGCAACCCCTTCATGTGAAAAACCATGACCCAACCTCACTCCACCTCCCAGCACCCCCATTCCAATACTTAGCTGGCAGACTTCCCTCTCTACCTCCATCTCCTCCCGCCGCTCCCTCTCTTCCCGTTCCCTGTCCCGTTCTCTCTCCTTTACCCTTCCACCATCTAAATGTGAGACCTCCCAGGGAGGGATGACCAGTCTCAGGCTCTGTCGGGACACCCATACAGCCTGACCATTTGCTTTCCTTTTCTCTCCCCCTCTTCTACCCAGAGTTTCTCTGTCTTCATTCAAGAGCACCTGGTAAGGAAATGAGACACCTGGGTGAGGGTCCACCTGGCCAACAATCCCCTCCCTGTACAGCAGAGGACCTCCTTCCTCTCCACCAAACGGCACACAGACTTGGGTCCCAATAGCAACAGGTGCCATGCCAGGTGGGGGGGCATCCAAAATGAACTCCACAGTGCCCTCAGCCCCTGAGGATGATGTCATCATGGTTCCACCATAAAAAGGGTATTTAATAAGGGTCTCCTCTCCAGTAAGCTGGACTTCAACAGTACCTGCACTCACTCTACGCACTACCCCTGGTCTAAAGACTGATGATGAGAGGCAAGAGTCTCCAGTACCTGCAGTCTCAACACTACTCGCCACAGTCCTCTTTATCTGTCGAGCCAGAATTCTCTGGTTCTTCATGCCTTTGGCCAGAGCTTCAGCTAGCCCCTCTGCAGGACTGGCTTCTTTAAAGTGCAAGTTATGGAGAGGAGCAGTTATGTGGGAGTTCTTCTGATGAAGTTTTGGTCCTGTTGCTTCCAGTACATCCAGGTCAGTTGAGTGCTCACTAGCTGTGTCGGTGGAAGAGGAGCATACTGAGTTAAGGGCGCCCTCTGATTCATTTTCCCTAGTTTGGGACACTTTTTCCAAGGAATCTGTTGTCCTGAAGGTTTTATCCTTCATGGAGATTAAATGATTTGCTTCTGCTGCTTTGCAATCCACAGTTAGCATTGATGGCTGATTACCTGAGCAATTATTATTTTTGCTATTACTGCTATTGATAAAAGTATTCCCAGCACAACTGTTACTACTGTTAGCTATCTTCTTAATATCATTTGTAACATTACTGTTATTACCACTATTGGCGCTAATATTAGTGCTATTACTAATATTGTTACTACTCATCAAACTATTATTTAGACTATTCACACTGTTACTCATCCTACTGCAGTAACTGTTATGTATGAGTGCAGGGCTGGAGGTAGGAATGGTATTCATGGCACATGCATTGTTAGTAAAGTGTTCATATGTGTATTTTTTCTTGGGTACACGCGCCTTAAATGTGGCCGTTTTCCTACTAGAGACTGAGCTTAAACTGGGGCTGTGATTGGTGGTTAGTGGGGGAGTAGCTGTGGTGATTGGCGCCAGGGCAGAGGTAGAAGATGCTACAGAATTGGTGGGCTTGGTACTATTTCCATTCGTGCCCACTATCGCTTCCTTTTCTACCTTTTCTTCTGCTCTCTTTCCATCATTCTCCACCGACTCCACAGGTTTGCTCAGCTCAGTAGGCTCCCCCTTTGTGAGACTATTGCTGTTTGCGATTGGTTCTTCGTTAGAGTTGGCAGTGGCAGAGGGTGGGGTGTATTTGCGTTTGGAGGGGGTGTTGGGTGTGTGCTGTGTGGTTTTGACAAGCGTCTCCCTCTTGACTCTTTTGGGGTCTTTCTCTTGGAGAGGCTGCGAGGCCCCTCTCCTCCTCCCCCCTCTGCCTCTAGTTAATGGGGGAGAACGCCCTCTGTGTTTCTTTAATGATCTCATCTCTTCTTCACTGTTCACAAAGTGCTGTAGATTGTGCAAGTCTTTTTTTCACTTCGAAGGCACTCCTTGTAATTTTTTGTCCTCTTCTACTTTTCTTCTTTTTCTTCCACTTTTCCGTTCTCTGTATTGAAGTCTGGAAATAAAGAGGGAGATGCAGAAGACAGGTGGTCATTTATTATTTTCACAATCAAAAATTGCTGAGAACAAAAATGATGTCATACCCAGAAGGATGCTACAGTTCACTGGCTATCAATCAATATTTGAAGTATGTCGTCTTTCACCCTCCATGCCTGCCTGATTCTCTACAAAGGGCCTTCATGCATGTCTCTGTGTACTTGCCTTTACGTAAGAATTTGCATTCGTAAAGCAAGCAATTACAAAATTACTGCAACGTTAAAACTTTTTTTTTACATGATGGCCTCATGAAAATAAAGGACACGCAGTCATTCTTAGGCGTCAGCTCATTAGTTTAGCACAAAAAAATCAAAAAATAAATACTGATTTGTGATAATTATGATAAATTATTAATTTACTTCTTTAAATGAAGAAAGAAAGAAAGAAAGAAAGAAAGAAAGAAAGAAAGAAAGAAAGAGAAAGAAAGATCACTGGCTTCAATTTGTCTCTTTAATAAAGCTTACATTTAAAGTAAATTTTGAAAGCATGCAGAGACAAAATCATTCCTTTATCTAACACACACACACGCACGCACGCACGCACAAACTTGTATGTACTGTGACATGACGAGGTAGCTTTCTCACTCTTTGCAGCGGAGGCTCAATGCTGCATGATCAGCTCGGAAAGAAACATGACAGATTTTGTCTTCCATCAGAAGGAAAAAGACTGACTGTGGCCTGGGTGAGGTCACCTTACAGCATAAGTGTGTGAATGAGAGACAGCGTGGTACAAGTATGCTGTTTGTATGTTTGTTAAAATAGGCTGTTCCTGAGGAATCGCTGGGAATTTCCACAGTCATTCCAGCACTTGCTGGCCCTCACTCACCCTTTCTCAATGTCTCAGTCTTTTACAGTCATCGTTTGTCACTCACACACACACACACACACACACACACACACACACACACACACACACACACACTTTTACTAAAAACAATATAATCAGAATAATGTGCCATGGTTAGATATGCCCAAAATGGCTTAAAAGGAGGCTACAAGATCAAGCGCTCTCACTGAGCAAGATTACAGACTAAATACAATGACACACAAAAACAGACACACACTTGCGCACTCGTACAGAGACTTGTGCATATGTGCTGCCCTTGATTAAGCCTAGCAACAATTGCAAATGCCTGACGTCCTACATACACAGATATAAACGGAAATACACACTAATTCAGACAGTACATACACTCACACTGAGAAAGTTTGTTACACACACATAAGGTGACCTTACTCACATTATTCAATATAAATGAGTAGCACTGTAGTTCCATTTTATGCTGTACAAAAACGCATTTCTTCAGGGTCCTGAATGACTAATAAACAACCGAAGTCTTCAACACACTCATCGCTGACTCTGCATTTGACCTCTGCCCAAACACAACACACTAATTATTATTTAAAGAGGCTTTAATTTTTATTACTAGTTACAGATTTGTTACTCCATATGTTTATTATTTTGTGGCATACTGTCAATGCACAGCAGTGAAGCATATCCATTTTGATAATTTCCTGCATATTGTCTGTCAATACCTATACTAATAGTTATCCTGATGTTTGCTATTTCACTGCAATAGTGCCATGTGTGTAGTTTCACACCTGGAGTTTATCTATTCCACTGTAACTGTGAGGCTTCCTGATGACGCAGAGATTTGAAAATGGCACTCTATTTATAATTGTGCAAATTTATCGTTAACTACAAAACCGTTTCTAAATGTATGCAACAGAAGAAGGTGAGTCGCGTTTGATTCAGCTTAAATGTGTGGAAAAAATTCAACCGACACAAATAAAATACATATTTTCTTCATAGTGGTAAAATCAGTTTGAGCTCAAGATGATTTCAAGGGAAATAATAATGATTTGTATCACGTCATTACAAAATAATGTGCATACAATTAGCTGACCATACTACATAATAACAAAACCTAAATAAATAGAAGTATGTAAAAAACACATACAGTAAATTGTTTACTCTCTAATTATTGCAGATTATTGTAGGGGAAAAAACATTTTTGTAGTTTTGTAAGTGCCATGCTTAAATCGTCCATCACCTACAAATCATGGGAAAGAAAAAGGAAGAACTCTGAGTAAAGGAATGTACCTCCTACCACTGCCAGGACATATACCCCCTCATTAGAGTAGGTGCCAAAGCCTGGACTGGGAGTGCTGGTTACTGTAGAGCACTGGAAAAGACAGGAAGGAGTCAGAGCCACATGGCTGATGGACTGGTTAGCTAAACGACTCATGAGGATCTGATCTTAGCTTCGAAAAATGCACTGGGTCATGCTCATGGCCTCCTAAAACGCTCTAGGCTTTAGCTAATATGCCAGTAGCAGGCATGTGTGCAGAGTCACATTTTTGTAACTTCGAAGGTAGCGGATGGCACAACAGATTGTGTTCACTACATACAGAAAAAGAGTTTCAGAATTTGACACATGCCTGGTTTTATTTTCATAACTAGGTACTTGGTACAAGTTTACAACTAGTAACTTATAAGTTACTATAGAGAGGCTCATACATTTTTGTAAATCCGAATAAGTTGTAAAAAAAAAAAAAACAAAACTTTTAACTCTGTGTTCAACCATCTTTAAAAAAGACCTTTAAATCTATGTGTGTGTCCAAGATGCAAAAAGCAAGTCTAAATCAAAAAAGTCTCTCCAGGGAGCAGTTTTAGTGCATACATATTTAATCAAAAACATAATGATGAAAAATTCTGATTCTCCTCTGGGCTGAATGCGGACGAAGCACAGAGGAACTCAGTCATAATTTAGGTAGTAAGCTGTCTACACCTTTCAGCGTTTGAGCAGGTTCAGAGTCCGATATTTGCTGGTCTGATCTAAAGCTATTGTAAATCTTAAACAGGCAGATATTTACATCTCCGTGGCATTGGACTGGACATTTCCTTAAACACCAAAAGGTGCTGTTTTCACCCATAAATATACAGGAGCACAAAATGTAACCCTCCTCCACATCCAGGCACCTAACTTTACACACTAAATGCTCTCGCAGGAATTTACAGTGCAGTCATGCATATACTAGTGAAATCTGACTTGGACCTGTTTATTGTCACACACTCATGCATTCACTGTGCAACATAAACACTGATCCACTCTGTAAAAAATTCAATCAATAAAAACTTCTTTAATGATTCCTCAATTTTGAGATTAGAAACACACATCTCAGTGCTGATTTCTTGGCAGGTTAGACACAGATGCATGCAAGCACTAAATATACACAAACACGCAGCACGGTCATTCATAGAGAATCTTATCTAAGTGTCAACACACAAGAAAATGAAGTTGTGCTGTATTTATCGCAGGGCTATACAACCATAATAAACCTCAACCTTGATGCCAGTGTATTCAGTCAGTTACAGAGATTTTAGCCGTTGCTCCACCAGCATGGCACAGGATGTGTGCGTCTGTGTGTGCAGAAGATGAGGGACATTTGAGCTGTCAGTAGTACACAAGGTGTCAGGCTGTATATGGCTGTCTTTAGGTTGGGACCACTTTGATCAACACTGCATTTGCACCATATGCCACTGTGAGTGTATACGTAGTTACCAGGCACACTGCAGCTCATCCCTCTCCTAAAACCATTTTATGGGTGTCTGTATGGGCGCAGGGCTGCAGTGACGAAGACAGAGATAGCGAAGGAAGAACATGCGATGGTATGGCAGAAGAAGACAGAAGTACGGCCATGATAGTGAAGCCTACCATGGCCCTTCCTACACTTCAGCATGGCAGGGTGGCTTTGCCCTTAACTGGGTCACCAGGGAACACAGTCACACATGAAACAGCAAAAAGGAACATGCTGTCTGCTGCACACACACACATACACACACAGGAACACACACACTTTGATTAACATGCTCATGAGTGGGCTGTGATTGCACAGACAACGTGACACAATTAAAAAACAACATGTTAGGGTATTTTTGGTGCAGCAAGAGGGTATGAGTGTGCTTGTTATAGAGAGCATCCATTGTGACGTAGGATGAATACAGGCAGCTGTTAAGTGGATGGCATATCTGACTGTAGATATAATATCAATAACAGAGTAACAACAGAGCCTTGAATTCGTGCATTCTGGTCCCTATTGATCAGAGGTTGTAGCAGAGATCAGAGGCAACTGTTCCTGTTTGGGACCAAAATGACAGAACTGCCAATGGCACATCAATGGCCAACTGCTCAACAAGCTCTGCAAAGATGCCTACACTATCGGGGCCACACAAGGGCAATAATGAGGATATGAGGAATGCACGCCAGAGTATAAACCTGCAGTGAAGACGAGGACACTTGAGGTCCAAAAGTCAAAAACAAGCATTCAATTCCTATGACTGAAAATACAGCAAAAATGAAAATGACAAAACTGTTACAAGCTGCCCAGCTGGAGATGCCAAGGGTACACTGACAGCGACTGCGGGATTGCAGTGCAGAAAAGTGGAGTGTCGGCGAGGGAAAGCCAAAAAAAAAACATGGGATGCTTCCCCGGCTTCTTTACGCTGATCTCGGCGAGTACTACGAGAGGCGCTACACAATGTCAAAGGAGTATTATGACTCGAGGCAGTCAGGCGGTCTGCTGTGCAGCACGGTGCTCGGTAACAAACACAAACAACCGGTCTGTAGTGACGTTTTTATTATCACAACTATACGAGCCCAATTCCTCATTATACGATGTCTGGCGTGCAAACACTCACTATAACGCCCGGAGTGGACACGCAGCCACTCCAGAGACGCTTCCTCAGTGAATCCAGAGAGGACACTGACTGTGTGGTTATTGAAAAACTTGGAAAAGGCAGAAATCTGTTGATGTTTCACTCTAGTAAGCAGCTCAGGAACGTTAGTAGTGGTGGCTGTAGTAGTCGTAGTACGCAGCAGACTCAAGTACCAACATAATGACACCGACAGCAAGACCACAAGGAAACGGGATGTTATTTGCTCTCTTGTTTTCCATTTTCTCCCGCGTCCGTTTGTACACGAGCCGAACAAGATTGTGGTGGCGACAAGTAAACATTTGGGCTGCAATGCTGCAAATAGGTCGGTTGTTTTTTTTTTACTACGCTAACGCTGCTTCACGTCAAATTTGAAAACTACGGTGAAAGAAAAGTGTTCTACATTAAACCCAAAATTGCACTACAAGCCGAATAACGCTGTAATGCTTCTTGGTCGTCCGTGGGACTGCGGTAAAACATTTCAGAAAGTTTTTAGGCTGTTACACACCCACCCCTCCCCTTTCTCAGCTCTTCCTCGGCTCAGAAGCGAGCGTTGTCACTCCATTTCTTCGGACGGTAGCGGAACAAATGACCGACCGCTGGCAGTTGGTTCTCGGCTCTTGTTAGCTCGCTACTCCTGGAAACGGAAAATTTGCGTCAGTTGAGCTGCGTTGTCTCGTGCTAACTTAGTTTCAACTCACCAAAACAGAGCTTTTCTCCTCGCCAGAGAAAGATTTATGGTCTTATTTTGCCGATGAGGAGGCTCGCACAACTCTCGGTAACATCCCTCGGCTTTCGGTTCTGACAACTGCGCGGTCCGGGCTCACGCTTTACTTTTCCTCCGCAAAACATGTCTTTCCCCCACTGAAACTCAAACAAGGATATAAAAAAGTATCGGTCTTCTTTTCCACTACAGTCACAAAATGGTGAATGAACAACTAACAGCTGGGCGAGCTGACCAATGAGAGATCGTTGACAGGTACAGTAGCCAATTAGCGTCGGTACCACAGACTAAGGGGCGTGGCATGCTGTCAAAGTCCAGTTGACAGACAGGCAGATTCAGCCAATGGCGGCGGGGACACTGCGTCGGACCGGTGTCTTGTCCCAAACTTTACAGTATCCAATAAGAGCTTCGGGAACCATAGGAACAGCATGAGGGAGGGTCATGAGGAGGGAGGACATAACTGCGAGCCAATAAAAAGGCACAAATGCCCCCTCCCTTTCTGAAAAGGAGTATGTTTACCATAATTGACAGCACTAGTGCCTCCCTGAGCAGACGGTGATAATGCATCAACCTTTATGCACGTCCTGATACAAGCCGGTGCAGCAGGACTGATGCGCCACATTGCGGTTATCGTTTTTCTGGTTATTATTACAATGCAAACTGTTGCAAGAAAAATGCTTTATTGCATTTTTAGCTGAGCAAACAGTGTAGAATTGTCGCCGCAAAACAAAAACAAACGCATGTTTAAAAAATTAGTTTCGGAACTGGTCACAGCTTGTGTGGCGCAGCCGACGCATCGGTGCCCCTCTCAAAGCGCTCTCCCTCTCCCTTTCCTCTCAGCAACAGACGCTCACTTTCACCGCTCTCAGCCAATGGCCTCGCAGCATCCCGCTCGCTCTGACGTGGGTAATCTCTACGCCCCGCCCACTCCATTGAAAGTGAACGGGACCCGTGTCTGCTGACGTCACTTCACCGCCAGGCGATTGGACAGGCGTGCGACGTCTCGGGGCCAATGGGCAGGCGCGGCGGTGATGTCATCAGTAGTGTTGCCACCAGCTGGAGTTAGGGGGCGTGGCCTGGCGTAAACCTGGCTAACCCCGTGTTTGCAACTTGCAGGCAGTGGAGGAGATGATGAACCCGTGGTGCTGATCGCCGAGTGAAGGATGCGCACGTACGAGAATGACGGCACGTGCACGATCACTTTGAAACATGACGTGTGCATCGTGTCCTTTCAACCTTTACATCGACGAAGGGAAACGACGCTACCTTGTGAAAGATAAAGCGCCATAATAGTAAACATTACATAATCCCTTTCTCGGTGTGTAGTAGGAAACCAGACTCATGCTGATAGAGACAGCCAGAAGGGATCTCACAGGAGCAGCGCCGCCTCTTGGTGAGATCGGGTGCGTGCATGCTGGCCTCTCGCTCCTGCGCAGTGACGGGTGAGATGATCTGAGTAGACCTAAAAACCGAGGAAAGCTCTGATTGGCTGAATAGAGCTGTATATATTTTGTGTGCGCCATTTATGTGTGCTCGCCTGCTCATGTGCACGTGAGTGTGCGTAGAGTGAGGAAGAAAGGCAAAACGAGGGGTAGATATTGATTAAAAGTTGATGTAGAGTGACATCTAGTTGTAATTTTTTAGCACTGCAAGTGGTGACTCATCCAAAAAAAAAAGCACAAATTCCAAACCTGCGAGGTGTTTTTATGTTTCTGATTTTCGTCATATCTCTTATATTCAGGAAACATTCCATTTTATTCTCTTTGTAATGTCCAGAAGTCAGAAGATTGGGAATTACTACACTAAGAAATCAGTTAGAAGATGTAGCTTTGTTACAAGATGTCTCTGCAACTTTCCCACGTATTTGGTTTTTACACCATCCTCTGCATCTGCCCTCCAAACCAGGAGATCTTTCAAAGCCAAATCCTCACCTTAAAATCATCCTGTGAGCTGTGTTTGCAAAAATTAGGGCTTAATGGTATTTGATTTTATAGAATTTTTTAATCCAAGAAGCATAACATTTTTTTCCCTTAAATTTTTCTCTTCAAAATTGTGACGAATAAAAGTTTTACATTTTAAAATAAACTTGTGCTCTTTGATAAAATATGTAAAAGAGATCCTGTTCCTATATCACCTTAAACAGTTCTTTGGCATGTTGGTGATAATCAGCCAAAAGATGGAGTAACATATAAACACATGAAAACATTGCAGGAACAGGTTAGGGAGGTTTTGTTTTATGAACTATGAGTGTTTAAAAACTTTTAAAATGATTATGCTGTCCAGGAACACAAATACAAAAGGTTTCTGCAGCCATGTGTACCTTTTATGTGATGGGAGCTGGTTTTGGTGCATTTTAAGGTTTTGCCCACTGATTGTATTAGCTAGAGTGTAAATATTATATTTTTGATGGATTGTAATACAATTCTTCAAATCATCAAATATCATCAGAGATTTTAATTTACATATGTATAATAGCTTTAAAATACGTGTTTAAACACACAGATGTTTTTTGTACACACGTCTGGATTGTAACTGTGATAATAGTAAGAACACGCCTTGTACAGCTAATATGTCATTTTCTTTATTTTCTGAGATACGCTTTTAATGCCGACAATTTTTCTATTCGGGTTTTCTATTCGGGGCTGCACAGTGGATCGGTGGTTAGCACTGTTGCCTTGCAGCTTGAAGATCTTTGGTTTGCGTCCCGGTCTTCCTGGGATCTTTCTGCATGGAGTTTGCATGTTCTCCCTGTGCATGCATGGATTTTCTCCAGGTTCTCCAGCTTCCTCCCACAGTCCAAAAACATGCTGAGGTTAATTGGTGACTCTAAATTGTCCATAATTGTGAATGTGAGTCTGATTGTCTGTCTCTATGTGTAGCCATGTGATACACTGGTGACCTGTCCAGGTGTCCCCTGCCTTCACCTTTAATCAGCTGGGCTAGACTCCAACCCTAATGAGGATGAAGTGGTGTATAGATGATGGATGGATGAATGTTTTTCTTAGTAAATCTATCATAGTGACTAACTGGCACCTTTACGTATTTGACAAAACAACAATAAATACCACTTCCTTTTTTTCCAGAACTTTTAACCACTTCCCACATGGTCTTCTTCAGCATGTGCACTTACATTCTTATCCCTTGGTTGTATCCACTAACTGTATGCTGTTACAGTGGCCCTATTGCACCACTAGGAAGATCAATAACATCTCATCATATCATCAGCGTGGTCTTTTCTTTGCATGAAGCCTCCACCTCGTTAGCAAGTCCCCCCAGCTCTGATCGCTCTCTCTCCATGGGAGCCCGACCTCTGACCTTCACCCTTCACCCTCTCTCTGTGCGCTCATCACTGGGCTGTCAGTCAAACACCAGCGACCCTCCTCTCCTGCTGGGCTCTGCTGTCAGTTCAGCCTCAGGTAGAGACAGCAGCAGAGGAAAACGCAGAGAAGAGGGGAGATCTGAAAGAAGAATTTGACATAAAATAAAAACTTACACAGCAACAACTATAGGTGTTTAAGTTGTAACATATTTTGCCCAAAACAGAATACGACTTTGGATTTATACGTTTTTTTCTGTCGTCTATCCCTTAACTAACTCTGCCCAAAGCCACATCATGTCCCTCACTTCTTCTTAACGCAGACGCTCACAGTAGCACAGCCTCTGACCTCTGACCCTCACCTTGACCTCTCACCCAGTCATGCATGCCTCATCACACAAAAGACAAAACTATAAAAATAGAAACTGAACGGCCAAAAGGCTTGAAAACCAACAGCTCTGCAGTCATGAGGGCAGAGCGCTCCCATAAAAACGATAAAAATTTACAATAAAACTCAGATTCTGAGGGTTCAGTGTGGATTCATGAGTGGATTTGGATCTGTTGTATAGTTATACACCCCGCCTGCTTCATCTGAAAGCCAGTGTTTTAAAAATCCCTGGAGCAATGGACGCTTGTTATCCACAGGAACTGAACCACTGAGGGGGCTTGGATTTTAAATATTCAGCATAGGCACATCAGTTTAAGATGACTTATTTTTATTAGTCACGCTAGAAGCATAGCTATGGCAACCTAGTCAGTCCACCACTTTGGCCCGGACTGAAATATTTCAGCGGCTATTTTAAGGACTGCCGTGAAATTCTATAAAAACATTCAAAGTCTCCCCTCTGCACGGGATGAATCCTGCACACTTTGGTGATAATCTGATTTTTCATCTAGCAATACAAAGCAGGTCATGGTGTTCACTTACACAGTGTAAAATGTTATCTAGAAAATGGACAGATGATCAACTAACGTGCAATTTTTAAAATTTGAAACGCGCCTCTTTCAAGCTGAACTTGGCGATCCTTTTCATTTCATCCTTAGGTCAAAAGTCTAAAATATTTATGCTGAAATATCTGCCAAGCTACCCGCACTCTCTACAGTCCCGTCAGCCTCATCTGTTTTCTGAATTCGTACTAATTAGCAAATGTCATTGTGTTGACTGAGATTATTCTGTTTGGTAGCAAAGAAAAGAGGGTCGGCATTCGTAAACATCTTGAGATACTCGGGCTCTTAAAACCACCGACCAAGTTGGTAACCTTGGAATGTTAATAGACTCAGATATGACTTTAAACAGTCCTATCAAAGCTGTCACCAAAGCAGCTTTTTACCAACTCAAAAACATCAACAGAAGTAAAAGTTTTGTCTCTCAGAAAGGCCAAGAGAAACTCATCCATGCGTTCATCTCCAGTAGACTGGATTACTGTAATGGTATTTCAACAGAACTTTCCAAAAAGAGCATTAAACAGCTTCAGCTCATCCAGACTGCTGCTGCTGGAGTTTTAACCAGGACTAATCCCAGAACAGTTTAGGCCCAGAATACATCTGTGATATGTTCAGAGAATACAAACCTAGCAGGGCTCTTAGATCCAAGGACTCAGGTCAGTTAGTCCAGGCCAGATACTGGACTAAACATGGAGAAGCAGCATTTAGTTGTTATGCTGCAAACAAGTGGAACAAACTGCCAGTGGAGATTCAACTTTCACCAGATGTAGACACTTTTAAATCCAGGTTATTTCTTTTCTCATGCGCCTATGCATGAAATCTGCACGGTATCTTTGAACTATCTGCACCTCACTGGAATGCTCTTAATGTTTTATGTAAAGCACTTTGAATTGTCTTGGACATGAAGGGTGCTATATAAATAAACTTTCCTTGCCTTGCCTAAGGTGTCAAACACTGATGGTGGTAACACAGTAACGTTAGCATTGTATGTTAGCATGTTAATGTTAGCATTTAGCTCAAAGCCCTATAGTAGAGGCCCTTTAGAACTGTACAAATGCATAGAAATGTTAGCATTTAACAATCCCTCACTGATCTTATCATCTAATTTACACATATTTAGGCTTCTATATGTCTGGCTTTGTTTTATATGAGTTTTTGAGTTCAAGCATTCGTTCTTGCCACTAAACTGAGACAGATTCTGCCGAAGCGCTCTTACATAAAAGTCCAATAAAGTTTGAGTTGATACGTACAACAAATTTGTGTCCCTTGGGCTTTCAGGAAGGTAATGTGTAACTGAAGGGATGGAAGCTCTCTTTTGTGCATCAAGTGTCAGCAGAGGACAGGTTTGCTCCTCTGACTTACAGAAAGAAGCAGTTTGGAGTCATGATGTCTAATAATACCTGATAAATGCTGCACTCTCCCTCTGTGAGGTTAAGGATTTAAGGGAAACCGTGGCAGCTTGCAGCGGTATTAAACCTGCAGATTAAACCAGTTTAAGTAAAGGGCTGTCACCACACAAGAAATGGAGACAGAAATGTAAGTCTCTCCTGCTTGGACAGCCGCTGTATACTGAAACAATTTGCACCATGACCCTGATTAATGATTGAAAAGACACTGAGAGCACATCACGGTGTTATTTAAGTCTGACAGAAATGTCGCAGAGGGCCGGCATCCGTACAAGCTGCAGTGTGAAGAACAGTAGGCCCTTGTACTCACTGCATTCTTGTTCACAGTAATTTTACACCACTCAGCTGTTCCACCGGGTCCACATCATGTCCTGGAGCTAAAGACAGAACTCTATAGAGGAGGCATCCTGATTCCTCCCTTTATTAGAGAAAAGATGAGTAAAACACGACCAGCTGTGTGCATTCGGTACAGCAACCATAACTCTAACATTTTTAAATTGGACATAAAATCTTACACATAGGTTATTAATGGTTAATCCAAGAAAATGATGACACACTGTCGCATTACTTTATATGTGTGCTTTTTCACACCTAACCTGCCCAACTTACCTTTCACAACTGCAAATTTAACAGGATTTTAGCTTTAATATGCATAGTTAATTTCTCATGTTTGGATGTGCTTGAAAATCCAACATAAAAATACAGTTTAACTATTATTTAAACAAAAAAAAATCTAATGTACACAGATGAACTTATTAAATAAAGATGATAAATTAAGTGTTTAGATAGATATCGTGTGTTACAAATTAAAGCAGTATGTGAACCCAATAAAAGCAAACTAATCCAGACGAAAGCTAACCTGTAATACATGTACAATGTACTAATCTGATATGGAATCCTGCAAAAGAGCATAAAACAGGTAAGAAATACAGTACATCCTATCAACCCGTTGTGTAATGTGTATGACGGTATTCCAACAGGGGGAGACATTCGATGTGAAATCACCAAACAGAGTGAGCAGAGTAAATCCTTTCTGTATTAAAGGCAGATAAAAATTACACTTCAGGCCTATTTCATGAAGTCCAGTTTATCCTTTTACACATCAGTCACTGACATTTAAGTTCAGTTCTTTCAGTTTGCTAGGAAAGATTATGATGATTTTACTTTGCTGTCCAAACAGGTTGAAAAGGAACACTGGCAGGAAGGAAGGAGGAAACACAAGTACCAGAGTTTCAAACAAACCACATCAATGTGCGATCACGCTAGTCGGAGCTCGGTGTGACATCGTACTGTCGCTGTGAAAGTTGCTCACTCCTGTGTGGTGAAGCTTTTCTCTGTATGGTGGAGGATGTGGTGATCTTACTAGCAGGCCTCCGAATGTCACCATACCGTAATTTTCTCAGAGGATGCAACAACCATGTGTGAGTTTGCATGTGTGTGTGTGTGTGTGCATTCACCAAGGCTTCATGCTGTGCAGTGTGTGCATAATGCATAGGCTGTGGTTGTGTGTGGTACCAGAGCTGACTCTGAGCAGGTTTCCACGAAAGCAGGCGCTCGCTGCAAGCGCAGGGTGAGGGATGAGGCACAGGTGACAGCGCCGTGGTTCCTGTGGTCTCTCTCTCCTCTGCTGTGGATGGAGCACCTGGATGGCTGCTGTGTCGACGATGGGAGTCAAGAACCTCTGTGCACACACATACAGTGGCCCGCACCAGAATATGAAACGATAAAAGCAGATTTCATGAGTCATGTGTCACAGTCGAGGCACAAATACTTCTGTCAGTCAGTCCTGAAGCAGTGTATTCTAGGCCTTTGTATTAATGATGGTTACATCTCATCTTTTTAGCCTGCAAACTTTACAGTATTTTGTCAGAACTAAACAAAAACTAGGAGAATCCAGCAGAACAATATTTCTTCTTTCTATTTTGTGACCCCACATTAGTTTTAATGCCATAACACTCACTCACTAATTGTACTTTTGCATATTTTGAGTAGCTTCAGCACTAATTATACATCATACAAGCAAAAAACACCTCACGATTCAGACAGTTTAAAGAATTTAATAATGTCAGTATCACAGTAGCAATGGTGACTTTCTGATCTACAAAGCATTGGCTTTTCTGTCTATTCTGGGTTCACACCACTTACACTGTAAAAAATGTCTGTAAATTTTATAAAATTCAATATATTGAACTACTTTGTGGTGCTTACTATTTTAAGAATCCAGCAAACATAATGCTTCCAGTTGTTTAAGAGAAAGTGATTATGATTATTAGGTTAGGAGTTAAAGGAGACTTTTAAATGTTGTTAAGCTTGTCTTAATGTAATTTACTATTATTCTCTCTCTCTATACCAGCATGTGTGGCAGACAAAATTTACTGCCCTTGTTCACAGCAATCTGAGATTCATTTGATGATTATGTAAGTATATATAATTCTGGCTTAGTTAAACTGACAGTTGCTATCATCCTACTTCAGTAAAACACTAACACAAAGAAGCAGCTTTACATTAGGACTGAGTTTGAAAGACACCTACTACTATCATCTGAACTTGAATACATTCATACACAAATTGAGGATTTTGTCCCTGATCTCTTACAGTATGGTCTCACTAGGCAATGATCACTTTACAGCCAGTATGGAGAGGAGAGATTACACCTACCAGTAACGCTTCTAATACACTGATGAGCATATTAGTGTTTAAACAGGAAGACTAACTTGTAAAAGATCATCTTTCAAGTCTAATTACTGGCTGGCTTGGCTATTCGCCCAGTGTCTTTGTTACAAAATGGTAGAAATGAGCTCTCTTGCAAAGAAATATTACCTTGGTGAGTCGATAATATCATATAATATCATCAGAGTTGTTTGTTCAGCTTTAGTGAGAATAAATATTGCCCTGCTCATAGAATTTGTTCTGTCAAAACATATACTACACAACACATGAACTGCTGATTATTATTTTTTTCCTTTTTGTAAAATAATTGTAAAGAAAATGCAAAGAAAAAGTGAATCTTCTAAAAAAAAAAGTCTTGATGTTTTCTGTATGAAACCTAAAAAATAGTGATTTATTTTGTGATTCCCTGATTTATGTGTCTGTATGCTTAGACTGAGGCTGTTTGGGATTTTTTTTTTTTAACTTTACATATTCTATATCACATTTAAAAAAAAAAAATCTAAGAGTGCCATTCAAGGGCAGCAACTGTTCGCCATCCCTCCAACAGGTTCTCCTCCTCCTCCTCCTTCCTACGTACAACGCAGCCCTCTAAATGCGCTTTAGACAAGGCAGCTGCTGACGTCAAGTTAAAAGGTAAATGGGTGAGCCTTATGTGAGCATTATGTGGGTGAACGGGCAGCAGCACTGCAGACAAAGTGCTTTGCTTTTCTTTATGACAACTAAATGTATAACCTCAGAGGGCTCTGCAACACAGCCCCTGAGTGTGTGTGTGTGTGTGTGTGTGTGTGTGCGTGCGTGCGTGCGTGCGTGCGTGCGTGCGTGCGTGCGTGCGTGCGTGCGTGCGTGCGTGCGTGCGCGTGCGTGCGCGCGTCATCACACAGGATATGAATAAAAGTGACCTTTTGCTATATTAGATACAATTTATGATTTATCTTGCTTTAGAAGGAACTGCTTCCTGGAAAAGTGTTTAGAAATAAACTGGTGTCTCCCATTCATTCTTGAGACTTTTGTTTCTCTTTTAACTTTTAGACAATTTTTTAAAATAAATTTAGAGTTTTTTTGTCTGAAGGCATGCGTGATTTTATGTTTTGAAATCAGTGCTGCTGGTGCCAAAAAGCAATTGCATATAACTTGGTGATTAATGACGTTTAGATGTGCCAGAACCAGGCTGCATACATTTTTATCAAACAGTGGACAGAATTTTTTTTATTGAGACTCTTAGAAGGGCCTTGAGGGAATCTGAAAATAATTTCTATTCATATATTTCTAGAAAGGACTATGCTAGTTGTTACCTGAAAGTCAATGAGGGCATTAGAGGCCCAGTTACTGCAAATGATGCAAGAGAGGAATGCTGACAGAAAACTGTTGATCGTGAAAGTTAATAGATGTATTTTCCCGGCAATTGCAGTCTTAATAAAGCTACTTGTTTCCAAACTGACAGTTGCCCATTAGAGCCTTTAAACTTTAGACTTCATCCAGTTAAACATGTTACTGATTATAGGTCTGACACATAATGAAGCATACATGTAAAAGACTTCAGTTGTAGCCAAATCTAAATGACATTAATCAAATATTCTCTGTGATAAATACCAACACATTGGTCAGTTTTCCAAATTGTGTTATATGAGCTGCAGGGCCACTTCATTCTCTCTTGCCTCGCTGAGGAGCAACCAGATGTTCTCATCATGCTGGGCACGGTTCGGCTCCTCCTCAGCCTGCATCTCCACAAGTACGCTTGGAAGGTCCAATTTTCTGTTGCTCCTTTTCCTCTTGCCTAGACCAAAGACAGAAAAGTGATCAGAATCAGCTTTAATGGCCAAGTAAGTACACAACATACAAGGAATTTGGTTTCGGCTGTTGGTGTCACACTAGGAATATGGAAGAGAATAGTAAAAAATAAAGAAACTATAGAAAGAGGAACAGGGAGGGAAAAGAAATAGTAGCAAAATTAAATAAAACAATATATACAGAAATTTACAGCTAGACTGGAATAAACACATTAGCAAAACGATAACTGCTATAAACACAGTAGTGCAAAAGCAGAGAATGCTGTTCATGGTGAAAAAAAATGCTGTACATGTCCATTGGAATAGTGACTATTGTACAGGTGTTTAGGAATGGCTCAGCTGTTTATTACAGTGATGGCAGCGGGGAAGAACCTGTTTTTGTGTGTGGTGATTTCTGTGTACAGGGATCTGTAGCGCCTGCCAGAGGCGAGGGGGGAAACAGTTTATGTCCAGGGTGAGTGGGGTCTCTGATGATGTTTTCTACAGTCCGTACTATAGGCTGTAGTCTGTTTCTGTCCTGCTGTGTGGCTGATCCAGAGGTGCACAGGACAGATCGGATGACTGCAGTGTAGAACTGGATCAACAGCTCCTGCGGCAGACCGTGTCTCCTCAGCTGTCGTAGGAAATACATCCTCTGCTGAGCCTTTTTCAGGATGGAGTGGATGTTCGTCTCCAACTGCAGGTCCTGAGAGATTGTAGTCCCCAGGAGCTTGAAGGACTCCACAGCTATGATGTGATGTGTTTAGCCACCCGTCCATTGATTTTCAGTCATGATCATGTCTTTGATAGTTTTACTTTAATAAATTTTTGGCACTCTTTACTTTAACCGAAGCACAAACAGTACCTCCTCCACCACAACTAAAAACAACATGGTGCGAAACTTCATTTCATCTTGTGCACATTTTGGAGTTGCTAAGAACAGCTGTGTTTTCTTATTTCTATGTATATTTTCATTCAGTTTCACAGTTGCCTAGTGACTATAAGAAGAATGGTTGCAATACTACATTGCACGAGAAATTAATTAGAGTGACTTGCTTGTTAAGTCAATGGAAAAAAAATGCAGCTGCATGTGTTCTGTTTATGTGTCACTGCAGCTACATGTAGCTTTCATCAGGCGTTCCTGAGCTGGCTGCTGCACAGTTTGCATTTACACCTGCCTGAATTCTTGGTCATTGGTCTCACTGTTCTGATCATGCTTGCAGGCATTTACACCTGTAGTAATAATAATAATGCGAAAATCAACCATGGTCTCTGTTTACCGTGTCTTACAGTGATAAGACGTTGCTGTAACGTGCTGGAGGTTGATGTTGACAGGGTCGGTGTCCGAGTTGGTACTGGTGCTGAAGCTGGTGCTGGAGAGGAGGCAGGGGAGCTGGGGGCTCCATGACGGAGGTGGAGCAGGCTTCGCACGTCGAAAGGGATTCTTGAACAGAAATAAACACTCACCCTAAGTACACGAAAAATACGACATTGTAACTTGTGAAAAAAATAAACCTGTAAGACCACTAGCTTAGTTCGTCATGCTGACTGATGTATTAGCTTCTGAGAGCTAAACGTTAGAAACAGCAGCACGAAATACAAGCACGGAGCTAACGCTGATGGCTAACTAGCTAGCGCCGATGGCTGCTGAGTCTCCCTCCTGTTGCTCGCTGGTGCGGCGCCAGTCAATAGTTTCCATTAAACCTCTTCCAACATCTCCTGGTTGACCCACGCCGGCCGCTGTGGTCCTGGGTGGACCAATAGTCATTTTTGAGCTTTTTCAGCTTCTCCCTACACTGCTTCTGTCCTCTTTATATACAGTCTACTGTATACGTGGGTGGCCATCCGCTCAGAGACCTCCTGATAAACTTTCTATGTCCAGCTCCCTCTGTATTCTTTGGTCCACCACCAAAGACAAAGTCTCGACCTCTTCATTGACCCACGGTACAGGTCTGGCTGTCATATTAAAATTATGAAGAACAGAGAGTTTCGTGAAGAGCAATGCGCACCTTTGCTTTTTAGTTTTTTTTAAATGCCGGTTTTTTTTTTCGTGCTGGAGTCGCTCTCTTGTGTCGTCACTCCCTGTCCAATCAGTGGCCTGCACTCCTGCCCAATCAGTGGCCTGCACTGTGTAGACGTCATATCTCGGCTCACTTCATCTCGCTTAAGTCGCGATTCCACAAGCACCTACTCGGCGCGGTGCGGCTCGGCTCGTCTTTGTTTGCGAGCGTTTCCATATGGATTAGTGCATGGTATCAGGCACGATTTTCTGTACCTTCTCGGCTGAGGTTCCAAGCGAGATGAAGTGAGCCGAGACGTGACTACATAGTGCAGGCCACTGATTGGACAGGAGTGCAGGCCACTGATTGGACAGGGAGTGACGACACAGGAGAGCGACTCCTGCAGGAAATAAAATCGGTGTTCCAGTTTGACTGGTGATCAGGTTAACTGGTGATAGTTTCCGTCTCCAGATGCGTCGTCCGCAGATTCGTCACGGTCAGACCTGGATTTACGTGAAATAAAGATACCAGATAAAGAAGACCTCGCCGAAAAACGACGGCATCACTGCTTAATAAAGTCTATATCCATGTAAATATCATCTACAGACAGTAAAAAGAAACGTGCGGACCGAAATAAAAAACAAGTATTTTTCAAGTACGGTGAGAGTCCTTTTTAAAAAAATATTGTCAGCAGTTAAAGTGCTCTGAAATGACGGTTAGGGTGTGGATGACTGAACGAGTTTTTATTGTTTTCTGAGTGACTAGTTTAAACAACGTGGTCTCAGTTTGTTCCGATGTATTTTAGCAAATCCAGCTAATGCTGTGCTGCGTGTTGTTCTGATGGGAGGCTGCTGAGGGTCTGAGTGTTTCTGAGAACAAACCCGAGTTAAGCTCGAAGTTCTGCTCTGGATCTGTTCCACTGAACACACAAACTAACACACAACACAGCAGTGGACGTGCTTCTATGTTGTGGGTTTTCTTGGTGAGACAATAAATAGTTTTGTGACTCGTTCTTAACCAGGAAGCCTGTGTTAAGTTGTGATTATCCCCAGTTGACATGGACGTGATTCCTGAACAATCACCAGGTGTTAAACACCTGACAGGATGACAGTGATCTATATGGATGAAGCAGAACGGTTGTTGAGCTGATTGGTAGCACAATGAGTAAAACGGTGGTCTCGTAACTTTATCGTTGGATTACGTGGGTTCGAATCCTCTCACCTACTTGAAAAATACGTGTTTTTATTTCGGTCCGCACATTTCTTTTTACTGTCTGTAGATGATATTTACATGGATATAGACTTTGTTAAGTAGTGATGCCGGCGTTTTTCGGCGAGGTCTTCTTTATCTGATATCTTTATTTCACGTAAATCCAGGTCTGATCGTGACGAATCTGCGGACGGAACATCTGGAGACGGAAACTATCACCAGTTAACCTGATCACCAGTTAAACTAGAACACCGGTTTTATTTTCCTGCAGGAGTCGCTCTCGTGTGTCGTCACTGCCTGTCCAATCAGTGGCCTGCACTCCTGTCCAATCAGTGGCCTGCACTATGTAGACGTCACATCTCGGCTCACTTCATCTCGCTTGGAACCTCAGCCGAGAAGGTACAGAAAATTGTGCCAGATACCATGCACTAATCCATATGGAAACGCTCGCAAACAAAGACGAGCCGAGCCGCACCGCGCCGAGTAGGTGCTTGTGGAATCGCGGCTCAAGATGCTTGAACAAACTGTATAAACTGTGTGGGAACTGGTGCCATTTTCAAGTACGGATTTGAAAGTAAACTGATGAAGAAAAACTGTTTAGAATCAGTCTTACTTTACTGAACCATTTTGTACCCCTGTAGCTTTTCTCGAGGGTGCATAGTAGCTAAAATATCAAACTTCTGTTTTAAGAAACATTTTTCTATAAAGCAGCCGTGGAGTCTATTTAAAGTACCGTCTTTCTGGTGTAATTTTGTATTTATTGGAATTAATTATCATCTTGTATTATACCAAAATCCTCGTATATGACTGCCAGGTTGCTATGGAGGAGACACAAAGTTATGGTGTAATATCTTTGGTTACAAACAGCCAGGTAATAAAGCTCCACGGTCTGTGAAATTGATGATAATGGATGTGTGAAAGAAGAACAGACATAAGCACCGTGGCATTCATGTTGAGTTTTAACTGGTTTTAATTAACCCTGATTACAGCTTAATTACAAGTCTGAAAAAAATAACACAAAAGAAGAGGAGAAATTCAATGTTACATCATGGTATTAACGCTCATCTCTCCATCTGAATGTTATGTAACCGCTCAGGGGAGATAAGGTGAAAGACTGAAAGAGGGAGAAGATAGACCTTTACACAGTAAAACAATACATGTACTTTTCATTCTTTGAAAATGATACACCCGCCCCACCCCCCGAAAAGAAGAAAAATTATACGAGAGAAAAAAGTAACATTATAAAATTAAAATTACAATACAAGACAGAAAAGATAAAATCACTCCCCCTGTGCCCCAAAATAAAATCCTCTGCCGCTGCCCTTCCTTCCCAATCCCAAATGTTATTTCTGTCTGCATCAAAATTAATATTACACATTTTAGTTATATTACATTTGTAAAAACCAAAGACAGGAAAAGGGGTTCTGGTTCAGGAGCTGGAGGGTGTAAAACAGGGAATGGAGTTTGGGGGCATTCCACATCATCCAAAGTGATTTCCACAACATAAAAAGCAACAGCTAACAGAGCCATGGAATAATAATGCCAGTTGGAGAGGTAAATAACCTAATGAGAACAACAATAACAACAATCAATAGTATCATGACAGCAGACAAATAAAGGAAACCTTTATTTTATTGATAGAGAAATGTAATCTTTGTGCTGTTAGCATACTGTTCTCTGACTGCTGAGGCCTGAAACATGGAAGAGAACTTGTCTATCAGTCAGATTTCAATCAACGTCTTCTTTACCTTGCAATATTATGACTGAGCCAAATCACAATGTAGTCTGCAGGAAGTTAGACGACTCCCGAAACAGAGCAAGGAAAGATGAAAACTGAAAGATGAGAGAGTACAGACCACGTGGGACTGACGTCTTATGAGTTGAGATATGAAAAGCAGTAGTAAGGCAGCTGTCAGATGAAATACAAACACAGGACCTGGTGGGTGTGAGTGAGTGAGTGAGTGAGTGAGTGAGTGAGTGAGTGAGTGAGTGAGTGAGTGAGTGTGTGCATGTTGTGACACGCTCCTGTCCAGACCACTGGGGTCTGATGAGGAAATTCGATCAGCTCAGCTACACAGACAGCCTGCAGGCCATCTATCTCACAGCCCGCTGCTATAGATCCATGCTGTTGCTGGCTAAGCAGGGACAGGCGGCCGGTCAACACGGTTTAGTTACCTAATCAGATTCCTGGATGATCTGGGCCACAGGATGTTAAAACATGTCAAACAGATTTGTTGCGAGTGTGTGTGTGTGAATGTGCGTGGTCTGAAGAAAGGGTGTTTCAGGACTGGGGCTCACATGTCTGACTGTAACGATTAACCCCTTGATTCCTTGAGCTGTGGCAAACTTCATAGCATTATGCTAACTGGCCTATGATGAGAAAGGATTACTACTTACCTAATATCCCATGAACTAACTGTGACACACAAACAGCCTGAAGAGGTGGCCTGGGGACAGGACAGCTCAAAACCAGAGAGAACCCCGCTGAGCTGAGCTAGACTGTAGACAGGAAAGAGCAGAGCGCTGCGTGCTCAAAGGGCAAGCTACTACAAATGAAGTGAACAGCCGAGTGAACTACACACTGGAATCATTAGCAGTCTGTTTGAGTCCTGAATTTTTTTTCTTTCTTGCTGGTCTTGTTCTCCTAGACTGGCCTGCGCTGTATTTTTCTCTGGCTTGTTTATCTCTGAAACAAATGCACCAGAAGAAACTCAGACCTCCACCCCTCTTCATTCTGCCCACCTACCCATCCACAATACCATATTGTGTAGTGAGTGGCATGACGTGTTTTAACCACTCAAAATAATCCACTTCCAAAAAAAAATAAAAATAAAAATCCTGAATCAATAACATCATTAAAATGCTAGGATTCTTTTAAAATGTAACTTTTCTTTAATAATTCCATTTAAAGTATATAAAGATATAGTCTGTGAGATATTAGAGCTCAGTTTGCACTTTTGTACATGCTATAAAAACAAGGCATAGAAAGGCTGTGTGTGTGTGTGTGTGTGTGTGTGTGTGTGTGTGTGTGTGTGTGTGTGTGTGTGTGTGTGTGTGTGTGTGTGTCTAAGATGCTCCCTGCTCTCTCAGGCTCTCATACCTATGTAGATAACAGGTCTGCCAGTCACACACACTCTAAGGTCCTGAGGGAGACACCACTACAGTCCAGTCTGAGGGAGAGGGAGCATGTTTAAGAGCTAAAGGCAGTTCTGTGCATGTGATGGGGGTGCTTGCTGGTTTAGTTTAACATTACCGGTACATATGATTGTTAGACGAGCTCTAGCTGGTGAACTACGATTCTGTGCTGCTGAGAATTGAGGGATTTTTTTTTTTTTTTTTTTCAGTGTACAAGCCATGTTAGGTGAGGTAAAAATGGCTAGTTAACAGTTGCTGGAACCCCACAAACCCCTTCTTCCCCCTGCAGCCTTCCCCTTATGGTCCCCTCCACAGATCCTCTTCATCCTTGTCTTTTTCTCTCCTCCCTCCTCTCTGGGGTTAAATTTATAGAGTCATGCTATTTCCACAGGTGGTCAGCAAGAGAAAGAGGGTCAGGACTAGAGAGAGACAGAAGGGGGATTATATAAAAGTCATAAGGTCTGAGAGAACAGTATGTTGAGCAGAGTTTGGTCTTGCAGTGAACACTGCTGAGCATCCAAAGTCCACCAGTCTCATTCACTGTTGGTTGGGCTTTTTATTTTTTGCTTGTGTATATTTTTGTGCATGATCCAATAGATATACAGCAATAGGCTTCCCTGAGTGGAGTGGGCCAGGTTTAAGAGCCAGTCAGACAATATCCAACAGCTCCACGCTTCGGTCTTCAAGACAATTTAATTTTTATCCCATTTTTTTTCCCCCAAAAGGGCCTCATGAGTTAATGATAACTCAGAGTAGCCCTCCTCCCTCATTTTTCCATGTCACTGTAGTAACGAGCTGTGGGTTTGTAGAAACAGGCACTTAAAGTCCCGTTGTCTTGTAGGAAAAGTAGCATGGGTGTCCACATTGTCGTCCTAGATGTGTTGCTGGGCAGTAAGGGAGTGTGAGTCCCCTAAAGAAAGCGTTGACTGGCTGCTAAACCTACTGAGGGGGCCTGTAGGTGGACATTGTGCTACTGGAGCTGCACTGGCCGGGTAGGAGGTGAACTTGGGTTTCAGAGCAAGTCTCCCTCTGGCTTCAGCGCTGTTACAGTCACTGTGATACACCCCAGAAGAACCCTGATCTAGACAGAGGATTTTCAGTGGGTCTAACACAACAGGGATCGGGCTGTCTTTAAGTTGGTGGAAATATTTGCGTGTTTCTTGGACTCTGCTCTTAGGTCACTGAAGGTTTTGGGGATCTAGTTTGTCTGTGTGGGAGAGGGATTATAGAGGAACCATTTACATACTCCTGTACTACATCCTGTGCTGCTGGAGCAGTAATGTTTAGACTAAGGCTCTCATCAGCAGTCTTTATTCTCTAGAGAGAGCTGTGCAGTGGCACGGTGCAACTCAGCGCTTGCCCTACTGTGTGAGGCCAGTGGTGTTGCTATAGAGCCCTCATACGCCAACGGGGGAGGACTTTCCCCTTCGCCACTGCCTGTCCCATCCTCCTCCATCTCCATCTGTCCGTTACTTTGCCTCTGTCTTTCCCTCTCCTCCTCTGGTCGTACTTTTTTGTCATCCGACTCCTCCTGTGAGGCCTCCATCCGCTGGTCTTCGCTCCAGCGTCTCTTGAAGCGGAGCTTGAGAGGGATGCACTTGGTCTGGGGAGCTCCTGCCGAGGCCGTCTGAGAAGGGGATGTGTTGCTCTCAGCTGGCTCCGGGGGTTCGCACTTGAGGGTGGGCAGGCCACGATGTGCATTGGACTGTGTGTGCTGTGAGGTGAAGAAAGGCATCAGGCCTGGCGGAGGAGGAGCAGGGGCTTTGAAGACGTCCTCGTCCAGGTCTTCATCAGGATGGGGTTGATGTTGAGTTGTGACTGTGCCGTTAACATGATGATGGTGGTGGTGGTGGTGGTGGTGGTGGTGGTTAGATGCTCTGAAGTGTCGAGGGGAAAAGAGCTCAAACTCCTCATCTCTTTCATCTGGGTCTTCATCACTAATGTCAGTCACCTCCACTTCTTCCTCTGACTCTATATCAGAGATGGGCTCCACCTGAAAAGTCAGGTGAAAACAGAGAGACAAAGACTGCAATAAACACGAGGAAAACAATAAATGGAGGAACTCTGGCAGTGAAATAATAAAACATTTTAATATTGTGAACTGATGGCCCTTTTTCATTTTGTAAATGATTCACATGTTGGTTTACTACAAATACTTCTACTTTGTTTTGAGTGTAACAATGGAGTTTCTTAATTGTGTAGATTAAAAACACATGTTAAGAATTTTTCAGGGTCATGTGGTGTTTCATGTCACACACTTTGCATAAATTTATATTACTAAGCATAGCGTCGATAAGAATGGGGGATATTTTGGTCCGTATGTCATACCTTTATCTTGGGTAATCCGGCACTGTTTAGAGACTGCGTCGAAGAGGAGGCAGAGATCAAACCTGAGCCACTGGCTGAACTCAGGTCACTGCCGAATGACAGCGAGGATCCCAGGCCAGAGGTAGAGGACATGGACCCGGATCCTGAGCCTGAAGACAGTGAACTTTGCCTGGGTTTACTCTGGCTTTGCCCTTCCCTCTGCTTCCTGCCCAGTGGAGGTGGCTGCAGCTTGAACTTGAAGGGAGACATGTGTGGGGGCTCCTCACCCAAATGGAGTGGGTGATGTATGGGATGGGAATGCGAGTGAGGATGGGCAGAGTGAGGAAGATGCGGGTGGTGGTGGGTGGAATGAGCAAGAGGTGGATGGTGGTGCCTGTCTCCCCCTCTTTCTCCCCCTCTTTCTCCTCCCCCAGCTGTTGTGGCTCTTTCTACTCTTTCGGTGGCTCCTCTCTCTGCAGTCAGACCGGCCTTGTCTGCGGCAGGCCGGTGGGGCTGAGGGATGACGATGTTGGGGTACTGGAGGAAAGCTCTGGGGCTGAGGCCATAGTTGTACACCGACTGGGTATGGGCCTGCAGGTAGCGCTTCATGTCCTCTGGGTTGAAGGAGAAGTGTGAGCCTAACATGGGTGAAAGAGTGGGTGAGGGAGTGTAGGCCAGATGAGATGTGGGGGTCATGGAGAGTGCTGGGGACAGAGGAGGGGCTAAGAGGCTGGCACCTCCCGGCCCTGGCAGAGGGGAGACAGGGAAGGGGGACAAGGGCTCGGGATGGATACGGTGTCCGGTGTGGCCACGGGAGCCTGGGTGCCCAGCAGGGTTACCTGGGCCCCCATACATGCGGAACAGGGTTTCATGAGACAGACGGGGATGAATGATACTACGGTAGCCTGCTCCACCACCAGCTCCTCCTCCTCCACTCACAGCCCTTTCTCCCCTCTCTTCTCCTGCTCCCGTGTTACCCTCCTCAATCTCAGAATTAACTGAGGTGCCGTCGCTGCAATCGCTGACGGAGCCACGCGCCATTCGTCGGGCCACTGAGCTGAACATGCCCCCTGGGCTGCGCAGGTCCTCATTAGGGGAGAGGACTTCAGAGGGCGTGGAAGGAGGGAAGCGGAAGTGGGTCCCGGCACCAGTGGGGACAGGAGGTGCACTCTGGGGAACACTGCCTCCTGCAGACGTTAAGACAAGAGAGGGAGGACAAGAGGGAAAAAGAAAGAGAGAAAACTGAGAAATAATACACAATGTTCTCTTGTGTAATCCTATGTAATCACGCTATTCTGTTGTGGAATTAGGATATATAAAAGCATGCACAGTGCTAGAATTGTCACACTTACCAGTAGAGCCCATGTCAATGAAGGGATAATTGACCAAAACCAGTTTATTGAAGTTGAATTTGTAGGTGAACCTCTTTCCTTTGGTCTTATGAAGGATTCTCTTGTTGTAGTAATATCTGTAAAACAGCATAAACTAGATAAATATCCATTCATTCATCCATTATCTATACATTCAATACAGTCCTCATTAGGGTCGTGGAGGGCTGGAGTCTATCCCAGCTGGCACACTCATATTCACACCTACGGACAATTTAGAATCACCAATTAATCTCAGCATGTTTTTGGACTGTGGGAGGAAGCTGGAGAACCTGGAGAAAACCCACGCATGCACAAGGAGAACGTGCAAACTCCATGCAGAAAGATCCCAGGACAGGACATGAACCGGGGATCTTCTCGCTGCAAGGTGACAGTGCTAACCACTGAGTCACTGTATAGCCCAAAGATAAATATAATCATGATAAATACAATTAAGAAACGGAAGGCAAGGAATATAAATACTTGCATAATTATGTTACTGAAACATGTAGTTGAAAATGTAGGTCTCCCATTAAAAGATTATTTTGTTCCTGGAGTCACTGAGACTATGAGAGATGAGCCTGCACAACCAGGAATAAGCGTAAAAAAGCATAACTCAACCCCCCCACCCCTCTTCTCCATGCTAGATATTAGAGAGTGTTGTATGATATTTGCACAAAGCAGACCCAGAAAGGAGAAGAGGGAGGAGGAAGAGGGGGGAGAAAGGGGATGAGACAGAGAGCAAACACATAGAACGGGCAGATGGACTAAGTTGTGGAGCAGCACAGGGACGTTATGTGTAGGGATCGCTAATAATTAAGAAATCAGAGGTCGATGAAAGCAGTGTGGCCAAATGCAGTCTTTTTGAGCCTGCATGGATTGTTAAGACAAAACGGTGTGTGAGTTATTGCATGCATGTTTGGAAAATGTGTTCAACCTTTGCTGTGTGCGCATGTGTGTGTGGATTGTATATGTGTGTATCTGTCTAAAAGAAGGGCAGGGATTATTAAAAAAAAGTTATTTTTAGTTCTTTTAAGTTCAGAGGTTGTCAGACAAGTATCACACACACAACATTTTCATTTTGCGAGATGGACCTATCTTTTTATGTAACAGCAAAGCAAAGCCACCAATAATCTAGCCCATCTTTATCTGTTTATGTAATGGCTATTCTATCTTTTTTCCAAAGCTTTCTCTCTCCCATGGCTCCTGCCTACAGTACAAGGCTCCATTTTTATTAACCTTTGTCCAGCTACAGCTCTTTATGTAACATCTCTGTGCTTTCTTCCCTGGATCCACATCCACTTTATGTAACCTCTAGGTCCCTGGCTGCCAACCCTTGCACACTGAGGGAGACCAAGCAAAGGAAAGAGGAGATGATTAAGAACAAGAAAGGCACAAAAGTGGTGAGCCTGTCCATCAGAGAGAGAACAAGTTTGTGTGCCATGCTCACGGAAACTGCCACCCATCCTTTTAACAACGCCCCTGGATATCAAACACGAGGTTTAACCTGACTGCACTTTTCACATCACATCTCAATGCCTACCTGCTTTAACAGCACCACTCTGCTTTGCCTTCCCTCAGCTTGTGCCTCCTGGCACAAGTGATGAGTGCTGGCAAAGACAGGGTCTTCAGGTTATGTAGGTAACATTGAGTTAATCAGAACCCATTGACTATCATTACACTGAATGATAGTTATCTAGACAGCAGCGCATGTTACGTGAGTGTCTGTCTGTTTGGTAGTGGGGTGGGGTGGGGGGGTCGCCCTTCACCCCCCTCTTATTATGCTTATTACATAGACTTGGGCCGTTTCTACTCTGGGAACAGACTGTTGCTCTTTTTTATGTGTTCTCTTCACATCCCCCTTTCTCCCATTATCCTACTGATACCCCTCTGTCTCGCTCTTTCTCTCATCAACCCACCTCCCCCTCTTTATCCTAACTCTCTCCCTGCGCTCTCCACTCATCCCCTGAGGCAATGGGAGAGGATGACAGAGAGAGCGAGAGACAGACAGAGAGACAGGACAGGCCTGCACCGTTGAAAACATTGTTTACACCAGGCACAAAGCAGCATGTAATTTCTGCTCTAAGGGAGACACTCACAAGAACCGGGAAGGAGAGAAGAGAAACACTTGGGAGTGAGGGCACGGACAGAGACAGGCAGGGAGGAAAGCAAACAAGCCAGCAAGCAGAATTAAAATCACAACAGGAGTGTGAGGATAAGACTACATTTCCTTTCCTACCATTACAACACTTTGTCTTTTTTTTTGTTTTTTGCAACATGCTGCTAGATGTCCAGTTGAACTTCTCTCTTACTTAGACCATATCTTCCAAAAAGACCATAAAGTTAAAGAGATGCCTCTAGAACAGTTTTAACAGAGACTATACATTGCTAGTTGCATAGGTAGAATTTATTACATTGCTGTTGTATTAGGCCATATATACATCAATATCCTAATGGTTGCTAAATGTGCATAATAGGCATAAATACAAGCACATCCCAGTGGCCAATAGTATCACTGTATACTGTACACATTTGTCTTGCTTATGGCAGTTGGCTAGTAGGGAGGGGGTATAGCAAAGTAATATTTTGAGTGTGTTCAGGCACACACACATGCTGCTAATGCACACAATCCAAATGCATAGTTGGAAGGAGACAACTTTGTGGCAACTGAGGCCGTCTTTAGAGCACATGGTCACCCATTCTTTCAACATGACCCACCCCCCCTACCCCGCGCCATCATACGGGCAGACAGTCTTTGAAGAGCATTTGAACTTACTTCAAAAGAGAAGAAAGAGATTCCTTGAGTGCCTGTGTTTAGCTGCCCACCACACTCGCCTTACACGCAGTAGTGCATGTGTGCAAATATGCACACACAAGCACACACACACACACACACACACACACACACACACACACACACACACACACACACACACACACACACATATCCACCACATCCTGTGCCATCTTATTCAGACATACTCAGACATATAGTTGCATGTGCTTCCCAATCTTAGAACATAATGGTCAGGGGATGCCGCATTATCCCTCTCCCTGTTTAACTAAAAGAGTAGACTGAACAATCAGCGCAAGTATGGATTTAGCCAAAGCCTTCGGGGAAACAGTGGAGGCATTCTATCAACTCACTTGTTACTGTGAGTGATTCTAGGCCAGGGATTAAAGCTGCGATTATACAGACATAGTGGATCCAAAACATTATGATCAAAGCAGGGAGATGTACACTGGAGTGCAAGAACTAAATAGCAATGAATGAACAGATCATTCAAAATGGCACTTGAACTATGTCTGAAAGAATTCACAGGAAAATGCAACATTATTAATAACCTGTGTGCTATTAGATGTAGTATTTTCACTGGTGTTGTTTAAATACCTGAGTAAATACAACAACAGTACTTTTTATATATCATCTTTGGCATCTTACTTTGCTAATATTACCGAAATTTTTGTTTGTCCATTTAACAAAAAAATAAATAAGTAAAAACTTCTGAAACTCAGCAATCTTTAACAAGTTACATAAACTGCAAAAAACACAGTATAAAATTGGAAAGGTGACAACTCAGAGGAAAACGACTGGTTACTCCAACTTGAATTTTGAATGTGGTACTGTTACAGCTCTGTCTGTCGGTTCTGCTGGATATACTAACACTGTAGACATGAAGTTATGAGATGTACTGGTACATCCATAGCAGTGTCAGTCTGTGCCATTACAGATAGTGGTGTTGCTGCAACATCTCATATTTTGTTGCTGAGTTTATTTATTTATTATGTGGGGCCCAAAACCAAGTTCTGTAAATTACGTTGATAGAATTTTGAGAATTCTGTAAGTTTTAAGACTCTAGAATTTTTAAATTTTCACCCTCAAAAATTGCTTCCAGTAAAGTGATGGATTAAATGACTTCAGTAGAGGCCAAATATTTAACTACTGGCCCTTGAAAATGGAAAAAAGTCATACATCAGTAGATTTTGATGAGAAACCAGTAACCTCCATCAAATTCATATAATGAGAAATTATTCCATAGAGACCATGGAGAGTGGATCAGGATCCGACGGCCATTGCACCGTGTAGGCCTACGTGTTTTGATAATAGACAGGTGAGGTGTCACACAAAATGGCTGTTTAGTTTTCAGCTGTGAAGGAATATTTCTTATTCTAGTTATTGATTAATTATTATTAGTTTATTAAATACAGGGAGCATCAGACAGTCCCCAATATCAGTCTTGTTTGAAAATGTAGTTTTTCTGTTTTCATGGGTCAACTACTTAAAATTTGGCATCTGTTGAAGCCAAAACAATTTGCAAGGGTCTGAAAGCATGCAAGCCTTGGTTTTGGGTCCCACGCGACAAAGAAGCAAACTCTGAGGAGAATGTAAGACATATTTCCTAAATTCTGTAGAACAGATAGACTGTTTGATAGTTTCACCTAAATGCATTAGATGCAAACCACAATGAAAGCACAAAACAAAACAACAAAAAGTTTGGTTGCATGAACAAATTCAAGCATGTTCCCTCCCTGGGTCATAAAAAACCCATTACATCCTTTAATAACAGAGCCTCGTCACGTTCCTTAGCTCTCCACTATAGCTTCTGTGTGGGTTTCCTGAAGCTCACTAGTCTGCAATCTCCTGTGCTTCTTGTTGCCTCCATCCAATCCTGCAGACCTCTCCTAGCGGATGCTGTGGTCGGTAGAGACTAGTACAAACATCCTTTATCCTGCATCCCTCACAACCTCCACCTATACAATGCACTCCCAGTAACTCCCAGTAAGTCCAAGAGCTGACACACTTGGCATCCCAATGTGCAAGGAGACTGGTGTGGATCCCTGTCTGGTGATACCCAATCAAGGCCAGCCACTTGGATCCTTAATCTCAACACAGTGCAATGGCCTTCCGCTAATCGCCCTCTGTGTTGCTTTAGGTTTAACTTTTTTTCCTTTATTCAATGTGTATCAAGGTAAGATCATTTCATTATCCATTGTTACTTTTTATTTATGCATGTAAATGAATTTGTTTGTTTTATTGTTGCATTAAAATTTAAATTATTACCTGTGTACCTTGGAAAAAAAGGCTAAAGTGGGTAAATTTAAAACTAATTATTTTTTCTTTGAAAAAAAATTGATTGTTGCCATTATTGCCCAAAATTAAACATTTTGTTCTTATATTTTTTCACATTTCCCTTTTATCAGTCAATCATTTAAGTATCTGATTAGTTTGGGAAACTTTGGGGTTTTTTGCAGCTTGAACAATAATTTCTGCTGCCTTGTTTGATTTGTTGTAACATTTTTTGCCATGTTTGTTTACATATCTTCACAATTATTTTGAGAAGTACAAAGTCACCATAAATGCTATAAGCATGGTGAGTACTACAAAAATAATTCTAAAGGTCAAAAAGTGAATACTGTTACCTGACAAAGTATTTGATATAAACAGACAAATTTTGGTCAGTACTTCTAAAGTATTGAGGTTTGTAAAAGTGAAAGGTAACTCAACATAATGTTAATGTTTTTGCACTTTCAACCCAGACAGTGAGGGATTCCTAGTGGCCAAAAGAGCCGTTTGTTTGGCCAACATTTTTTAGGATATCTGTAAGCTCACTGTTCTTTTCCAGTATCACTCCGCAGACAAGACCACTCACACAATGTCAGCGCTAAACATGAATTCAACCAGTCTGCTTGCATATGCGTCCACAGGCTGCGCCTTGCCCATTGTTGGGCTGTAAATAGGTGCCAACTATGACAGGAAGTTGGGATTACAATACTCCCCATGCATCCCATGTTTATTTTCTGCCTCTTTCGTCAGCACTGGCTCTTACACACACATCCCAGCCAGATCTTCCTCTACACATGCACACATACTAGCTGCTCACACTGAGTTGTTTGCAGTGTGCGTGTGTGTGTGTGTGTGTGTGTGTGCGCGCGCTAGAAACTTGGTTGGAGGAGTGTTTAGTGACTCAAAAAGGAAATTACATGTGATTTGTAAGTATCGGAGCTGGGTTTGGGCTGAGACTAGCAGCCCTAATCTGTGCATGCTTCAGGGGATACATGTGTTTATCTTTTTGTGCATCAAAGTGTAAAAAGGAAGATCTGGGCATGGTCTGACAAGGCTGTCAAATGCTCTGTGGGTGCAAATATGTAGTCAAGCACAGCAGTGTGTAAATGTATTTTTGTTTGTGTGCACAACTCGTGTGCTTTCCAGGCTAATAGAAAATAGAGGCCTCATTTAGTCAGGGACAAAGACGTACACACAGTGCTCATGTATAATGAACACATACATGCTGCAGATAGAGACAATGGAAAGACAATGCACAAAAGTACATGCTGAACACTAAGTCATAGAGTGATCCTATCCCTGCATGCCCCTCTGCACTTTCTCTTTGACCCTGGGTGTTTCCACACAATGTACTGGTGTGGAGAGAGACCTTCTGACCTACAACAAGCTCTACCAGTTAGATGAGTAACAGTGTGTGCATATGCACCAGCATTTTCTGCAGTATGTTTTCTACATGTGGTTACAGGGGTTACTTCTAAATGTACATCAAAACCAGTTCTTGTGTAGCTGCTTAGTGGCTACTGTATTTCAGTGCAAGAATGAAAAAGAGGCTTTCCACCATCATACTCTACCACAGTGCCATCAATTAATCAAAAATAAGGTACTAAACACATGTTCTTGTATAGGTCAGCATACAGTTATAGAGATATCTGCCTATTTTTGCTGTGGCAATGTTCCAGTTGTGGTGGCTCAGCACAATTACACAAAAGTTTGAAATAAACCCACACTCCAAACGTGTGAAAGCACACGTTTGGGAAAAAGTCATTACAATGGTGCGTTTGTTTATGTGTATGTGCACATGTGATGTGCTGTTAATCTTTGCCAGCTGTGCGTGGCAGGCCCCCTGACCTCTGACCACTGTTTTAGAGCCAGTGGTGGCTGCTCATTGGTGAACAGGGGAGCCGGGAGGTCTAAAGGAGCTTTTAGCATGATTACACTCATTAAGTGACCACTGACCCCCAAAACCTTTCGATATATCCATGCAGTAGGCAAAAAGGATTTGAATAAAGCTGAATTTCTGAATGACTTGACAGACTCTGGGCAACAGCAAAAGTCATTAATTGTCTGTTAGTTTGTCTGGTTTGTTTATTTTTAAAAAAGTGATTAGTGAGTGCAGTAGTAGCTCAACTGGTTGAGCTGATGACCCATGAATAGGGGATGAAAGACCCTGACATAGTGGACATGGAATGATTCTGACCCAGAGCAGGATTTGCTGCATGTCATTACACCACTCTTCACTCCCACCTTTCCTGTCGCTCCTCATCACTCTGCAATAAAAGCTACAATGCTGAAAACACAATCTTGAAATAGTGATTTGCTGCAGCAAGATAGAACTTTATCAGTTCTATCTTGCTGCAAAAAATGGATTAAATAAACAAGATACTCTAACCCCTTCACATCAAGCACATACATACTTTTGTACATAAACACACAATTGCACAGCATGAGTGTAATCCTCTCAACATGAGTGGGAATTTCACAGCAGCCGTGGGAGCAGGAGGCAGGGATGACGCATGGGCCAAGGCTGTGTCCCCTCTACGGAAAGCAAACGCATACGCACATGTCCACACACAATACAGCAGTCCTGATAAAGGGAATTTCCACCATGTGCATGGCAGACAGGAAACAATAAGATCAATGAGGTAAAAATAGTAATTACAAAGGCTAAGTGATAAAAAAGAACACTTCAAAACAAGAATGCCTTTTCAAGTATGTGTGCATGTGTGTCGGCTAATTGCCACAAGCTGACTGTGGTCTCCATTATTAGCAGACTCCAGGTTTTCTCCATATGAAGGGCACGAGGTGGCTTGCTCTCCAACAGTTTACTCCATATGGGGACAGTTACCATACACGTGTGCGATTTTGTGCCTGTTTTGCAACTTTATTAATCTATAGTGCTATTGCACCATTACTATTAATGTGTCTTGAGAGACTTAATTTACAGTGTCTCTTGCAATAAGTGCCAGATGAAAGCTTTGGTGTCAAACTGGGTGACAACATGGACGTGTGTGCATGTGTGTTGTTTGTTGATTGTCCTTTTCACTTCTACCCTGAAGTGATCATGCTCAATTTATAGGCACTGAGGAAAACAACCTGACTATACATAGGTAGATGAAGACACCAGAGTCAAAGAAGGGAAACTCCTATGTAGAAGACCTGTTGATAATCGGCCTCTAAGACCAGTTTATCAGAGAGCTCTAAGACCCATTATATATAAGCACATAGCCTAAGCTCCAAATCTGTTACAGCTCCAGAGGATGGATGTGCTATAAATAAACAGCCTGACCAAAAGTATTCACATCCACATTCTTTTTTCTCAAATTCAGAAATTCTAAATCTGGACTGCAAGTCTGAATGTTCGTGTGCATCACATGTAGGAAAACCATAAGTAGTCAATGTTAATTCTCTCTCCCCAAAGGATCTCATCTGTAACAGAAACTATCTTAATCTCACCAGTGTAAATGAGAGTACATAAGCCCTCCCAGCCATAAATTAAGCGATTCAATGTGTTTCCCTCGTTTAATGGCCTTGGTGGCTTTCTTTAAAGTGCTTAATCTAATCTCGGCTCTGTTTGTCGGTACACAACAAACCGGGGACACAAGACACAGCGAGTGCAGTCCTTAAAACTGGCATCAGCTGAGAAGTGTTTCCTGTAATATTTATGTTTTACAGTGTGGAGCACACTGACAAGTGTAACTTTATTCAGGCATTTATATTTTTTAAAAATATCACGAACTAATGTCTGTTTACAAAAGCCAACAGCTTACTTACTTGAGACCGAATTCAAAGGTCAGCAAAGCCGATCAAGGCAGGAGAGATGTGCCCTTAAATAATTCTTTACATTAACCATATGGTGAAGCTATCATTGGTTACAAAACATCCAAATCAAATAATAATTAAGTCAGTAGCTGACATGAAACTATTAGATCAATCATATTAACAGACATCATGGATAACAACTACAGGAATATCCTCCAGGCAGTACAAACAATAAGCACAAAGCATTACCATTGGATCGCCTCAAACCAGTGTCACTATTGCAACATGAAAACTACAGTGCTGTGAGAAAGTATTAGCAGATATCTTCTATTTTGCATGAACAGTGGTGAACCATCCCAGGAGTAACTGGCAAACCAAACTTTTCAAAGATTGTGTCGACATCTCGTCCAGGAGGTCAAAAAAGAACCCAGATGAACATCAAAAAAAAAAAACTGCAGGCGTCACTGGCCTCAGTTCAGGTCAGTGTACATGATTCCACAATAAGGAAGACCCTTGGCAAAAACGGCATCCATGGAGAGTTGCAAGGCACAAACAACTCCTGACCAAAAAGAACATAAAGGCTCATCTGACATTTTGGGATAACATCCTGTGGACTGATGAGTCAAAGGTGGAACTTTTTAGACGCCATTACATCTGGCGTGAAGCTAACACTAAATTCCACAAGAAGAACATCATACCAACACTGAAACATGGTGGTGGTAATGTGATGGTTTGGGGCTGCCTTGCTTCCACAGCACCTGGATGATTTGTCATAATTGATTGAGCCATGAATTCTGCTCTCTATCAGAAAATCCACCATCAGTTCCTGACCTAAAGCTCAAGCACAAATGGTTTATGCAACATGACAATAACCCAAAGCACACACGCAAGTCCAACTCTGAATGGCTCAAAAAGAACAAAATTAAGGTTTTGGAGTGGCCGAGTCCAAGTCCAGATTTGAGATTGAAATGACGGGGCAAAGCCTTAAAAGGGCAGTTATTGATCAAAAACTATGTAATGTGGCCAAAATAAAAATATTCTACAAAGAAGAGTGTGTGAAAATGAATCCATTGTGATGTAAAAGACTGATCACAAGCTATTGCAAATGTTTAACTGCAGTTGTTGCTGCCAAGGGTGGCCCAACCAGTTATTAGGTTTACTTTTTTACACTAGTGATATAGGTTTTTAATAAATCTTCAATAAATCATTTTAAAATTGCATTTTGTGCGTTCTGTGGGTTCTCTCTGTCTAATATTAAAAAAATTAAAAATATCATTTTGATGATCTGCAACATTTGAGTGTGAGAAATATGCAAAAATAGAGACAAGAGGAAGTGAGCGAGTATTTTTTTCACATCATTGTAGGTTTGGATAAGATAGTGCCCATCAATATAACCAAAAAGTATAAAAGGTGTCGTGATCCCCTCTCCAGCCCCTACTTTCTCCCTCACTCATCCTCTTGCTCTCCCTGTCAGTCCTGCACTGCCTGCAACTGCTGACTGCACTGATATGAGAAAGCTGTGGTTATCAGCTCACCTGCACATAATCGCCTCCCTCTTTAAAAGCCCGGCTCATTCATTCACGTATCTCCAGACCATAGACTCACATGGAGTCAGTTCACCCCCTGTATTCTCACCGGTTCCTGCTTTGTCTCCAGCCTGCAGCTCCCCCAGCCATCGCTTCCTGCCTGCCGGCATCAGCGAAACACTCACTGGCTCAAACCTGCCTTGCCTGCTGCCAGCTCTGCTTGGCTCTTGCCAGATCCCTGATTTTGTAGTTCCCCTCTTGGAGGGTTAGTCAAGTTTTTCTAGTTTTGCAGTTTTACCTCGTTTTGTGTGAGGTTAGGTTTAGTTTCTGGTCCTGTGAGTTTCTTGTGTTTAATTTAGTTCTTTGGTTTACCTGTTTTCTTGAATGGACTTTGGTTTTGTAAAAATAAATAACTTTTGAATACTCTGCCTGTTGTCAGTGTTCCTTCCACCACCCATTAATATCCTATGCTGTGGGCAACAGATGTTACAATTGAATGCTGAGAACAACCTGGACAAGGTCCTGCCTCACTTGGCTGAGTAGTTTCAGTTTTCCAAAACTTCTTTGACATCAGTCAGAAATACTCAACAGGGTCCCTGATTTCAACCCAATCCTAGGAACCTGCAAGTCCTCTGGTGTTCTACCTGTCAAGTGATTTAGGACTGTTCCTCGCCTAAACAAGCCCAAAAGATTTTCACCTGTAGCTTCATGGCTTCCTTTAGCAGTGGTGCCCATCATCTGCTCCTTGGGCTGCCACCACACCAAGTAGCAATGACTTTTATACCAAAAGTCCATGAAGCCATTTCTTACCTCTATTTTTGTTGCACTTCATTATTCCATCCAATATTTTGCCCTCTGTCAGCTGCAAATGATTTATACGTCCCACCATCTTCATTTTAAGTCAACATGAGACAACACTATATTCTTTTCCAACTCTGTATTTTCTGCATGTGTTAAATCTATGTTCTCAACAACAGAGTATGGCTGCATATCCAACATTACTGTTTTTGTAATCTGACAGCAAGAGCTCATTAAATTAGTCATGCAACTGGAGCATGTGGGCTTTTGGTGATATGGTAGATGTTTATGTGAGTATATGACACCATAAGGTCCACAGGTCCAGACCACGATTATTGTAGTGTAGCACAATTAGGCTTTTTTGATTATCTGCTATATTTGCAGTTCATCTGGTGTGTTTGCTAGTCCCCACAGAAAAGGAGTTAAATGTCAGGAGAAAAAAACTACAAATTAATACTCTCCCACAAAAAGATTCACACTGAAAAAGGCATATTCACACAGTTCACTGTGACCATACCTCAAGGCCCTGCTGAGCTTGTCATAGTTCATCTGGGGTTTACACTTCCTGGCCCCCCAGAGCCGGGCCACTTCATCTGGGTCCTTGATTACAAACTCGCCATAATCCCCCTGCCAAGCGATGACATCATGATATTCCTCTTTCCTGAGCAGCTCCAGGATGAAGTGCCACAACTGGATCTGTCTGGACCCAGGGCTCGACTCAGGCTTGTAAGCCCATTCTGGGAAGGCGAACCCTGTAATGGACAAAGTGACTGGTTAGTGGGATCATTTATACATTGCTTGGAACATTGAATGGTGGTGCTCAGAGCACAAGTCATTCAGAAATAAAACTAACAGACACCTTGATGATGTAACTCAAGTGGACCAAAAGGACACTTTTGTCTCTAGACAAAGCCAAACTAGGAATGAGGACAAAAAAGGAGACTAAGTCACTATTACAAACAGAAGCCAGCAGTTGTAGCTATTTCAGGTGATTGTTCTAAAAGAGAAAAGAGGATTATAGGTGTCTGGCCAAATATAGATCACATACAACAGTTCAGTTAAGTACATAGAGTGGAGTGTCCTCATTCATTCTTGACATTGCACAATGTCTTTCCTGCATTTGTTTCATTCTCCAGTCAGACTTTGAAAATTTTTGTAGGGTTATCCCCAAGCAAATTGTTTCATTGGACAGTTTGACACAGTCAAGAGTGAATGGAAGGTCAGCAAAACAAAGAGAGAGAAAATAAGGCAAACAGTGGCATGAGAAGCACTGTAACATGCCTTGACTTGCTAAACTCCACAATACCCTGATAACAATAATTATCCTTATCAAAACTGCTTAAGACTTTTGTAGAAACCACGTTGCTGTACTGTCATTAGGTCTGCACCTTTCTACAGGAGCTCTTCACTGGAAACACACAAGCATACCGAAACTACAATACTAAAAGTTACAGTTAGTGGAACAGCTGGGCACATGAAAAACCTTTCCACCTCTCCGCCACCTCTTTCCTCTTATGTAGTCACTCTTTCCTCTGACTGGAGGAAAACAACATGACCAGTCATCTCTCTTGTCGATCCTTCCATCTCTCTCCACCCAGAGCTTGAAGGAAATGCAGAGTAAGAGACGCCGATTAAGACTGTGGGTGTGGGTATATGGCTGTTTGTATGAGCATGTGTGTGCCCAAATGTAGAAGTCTGAAAGAGTTTATGTGCCAGTGCGAGTCTTTGGAAATGTGCAAGTCTCCCACTAACATTCTGTTGCTTGGGTGGTCAAGAAAATTTGACACGACTGAGCAAAACAGACTATTACAGTGTAATATTTGGCCACATAAAACCTGGACCGGATTATATTTTATCAACAATCCTCCTTATAGCTCTGACTGACACACAAGTGAAAAGGTTGTCTCACCAAAAGAAAAGCATTCATCCTGTTTAAAGTCTCATGAGGCAGGAATGTAATCTGACTGTTTGTAAAATTTTTGTTGCACAAAGCAGCACATTAAACTGAATGACCAATTGTCTTTATGTGTGTTAACTACATTCTATGTTTTTAAGCCATGGCGGTGCTATACATTACTTAAATTGCACTGAATATAAAGTGTCATTGGTATTTCATTCACCTTCACATTTTGCAAAGTAATACTTTAAATACTTGAAATGTAATGCAGCTTAATAAAACTACATCCTCAAATCATCTAAAGTTAAATCATCATCATCAGACACTAATAACTTTTATAACTATTAATTATACACATGTATTGTTTTACTTGTGAAGGGTTCTAATTTCATACTCATTTGGATCATTTTATTTCCACTTTGAGATGACATCGAAAGACAGACAAGGTTAGTGTTGATACTGCACAGTTACACATCATGCAAATGGCAGCAGAGGAAATGAGACAGGCTGAACTGCACATTGGTTAACAAACAGGCCCAAATCATCAGATTATAGCAGTGCAGGTCTGTCAATGGATTTGCTGGATGACAGCCCGAGGCAGAGATGGATAGCCCTGATAATCTCTTCTGCTCTAGCCTACTCTTACAATTCAGTCACTGTTGCATAACACTAAATGTCATTGCTAGCATATCTGCCAGACATCTCTAGATTTGTACACAAGTGTTGCTACTGAAGCCTTTAATCATCTTGAGTAACTACTTAACGAGTACACTAAGGCTTCCAGTTTTCAGTTAAAGCAGGAAGGAAAGTTATTTTCCTGTGTGTCTTCTTACTCATCTGATGTCGGCTACTAGCCTTTCTGGGTGGTTTCCCTCCACAGCAATATATTTGCAAGGCATGATCAATGAATCACTCAGCTGTCCCACCTCCTCATTTTGCATTTAAAAATAAAGATATCTGAATATCACACAAATTATGTACAAAATGCCTACACATTTTCCATCTCTAAATTCAAAACATGATTGTATCAGCACTGAATTATGTGGAAAGTTGTGCAGGCAGCTACTTTATTTAAACTGCAGATCACTGTTCCTTAAAATTAACAATGCTATGTGTGAAATAACCATAGGTACAAAAATAAATAAAAACTGCAAACTGTTTCGGATGTCTGTAATTTCTCAGACTTCCCAGGCTTGAGGTAGTAGGCAACATAGAAATGACACAACACTCACTCACTGTCATTTTCTTTCCTTTTTGTCTTTGCACCTTCCACCTCCTTTTTCAAACACAAAAAGTCATCTGTAACATGACAAACCTTGAGTGAATCAGTCATACACTTGACTTGCTCCTGCAACAATTTACACACTCACACACTACTACTGCAAAGGACAACACAATATTTTCAGACAAAGGAAAAATGACTTCAACTGGGTCAAAACATGTCAAGCTGAGACATCGCTTGACAAATTCCTAATCTGGCTGAAATGAATAAATGAGTAGTGCTGACCATAACCTAAACACCGACCCTGAGATGCTGCTGTTGAACAAGACAACAGTTCTACTGAAGCTCATCACTGGTTAACAGTAGATAAATGTTGGCACTGGAAGCTTGTAACTCTGCATGTAAAGCAGCAAAAAAAGCTGACAAGCCAGGCCCATCAAACGAACATAAAGATAAATATGAAAATCAAAGTAACATACACAGTGTTTGACTTGCTGCACGTCTGTAAAAATGTGTCTGTAATGTTTTTTTTAAGCAGAGGTCACTATACACACATAATAGATCATTGAGTTAAACTGAATCCTCGAAAATACTTGGAGGACCAGCAGCCACAATGTGTCTTTGAATAGTCGAGGGTACATTTCATAACTGAATGATACCTGATTCAGAGCTTAACAAGCCCTGAGAATTTTGCTTGCGTGACTGAAAATTTTAGTGCATAAATGTGACTCATTATTTGGGTGTACTGCTGCAAAAAGCTTGTGATTCTGACTATTTTGTTAGCAAAGCTCAGTATACTAAACATTCAGTAAGCAGCTACCCACATTTATCTAACCTGTGGCAGGATAAAATGTCAAACATCAGATTATATCAGCTGTCTTTATTTAACCTTATGCCATGCGAAACTGAAACTTTGGTGTTACTGGTTTTATGTCTCTACAATATGGTAGGGAAACAGACTTTGACAGGAACACACTGAATTCAGCCAAAGCTTGAGGATGAAGTAAAGGAAGAGTCCCTCTAACATAGGTGGACTGATGATTCTACAGTTCTAACATAATACAAAGTAAAGAATCCACTTGTAAAAACATCATCTGATTCCTGAAATTATCAGCATCTAAAATTATTTATAATACACACATAAAATACAGAGGATCAACTTTTTGTTCTGTACCAGGGATTTACATGTTCAGTTTTAAAATATTGTGTCACTGCTAGACAGACGTGTCTGTAGGTTAGAAGAGATTATTGAAGTTAATCTTCCCTTATGATGATGTTAGGGTAATCTAGATTGCATTAGTCTCAGGGTATGAGGCACTGCAAAACTCTTAGCAACTGCTGTAGTCTAACACCACCAGTAAAAATTAAGTTCTAGCTGCTAAATTTGTTAATGTTAGAGAATAACTGGGGTAATTTCTATACAACAGGCACATTAGGCATGTTTGTGGAAGACTATGGTGTTTGTCACAACTTCAGCAGTGTCTGCTATCTCACCTTTAAAACACAGCACTGCCAAATCAGCAGAGCTTTTCCACTCAGCAAATGTGCTCATCGCTCCTGGTCTGTAAACAATGGCTTTCACTGAGCGGTGGTTACTTGTGATGTGTAGCAGAGAGTGCTGTGGGTGGGACACCGCTTGAGACCACAGAGTGACAGCAGTGAGAGGGAGCCAGCTGCATCATAGCCAAAGAAGTGCATTTGCCTTATTGTGCCGTAATCGGTCAATAAAAATAACAATGCCAATAATTGCAATGCCAGTGTGATGTGTACTTGCTATATAGCTCACCAGTTTACCTGTCAAAATTTGCATATCAAAGCACTCATATGACGTGTGCTCTGTCCTGTTGGAGGACAAAGCACAAGTGACTCCTTTTAGCGACCTTGTGCATGTGTGTGTGACAGAGATGGTTTAGATTATAGTAAAAGGAATGCTGAGAACAAGAACAGGTGTCTTTGTGCTTCTGTCCACCCAGGGTCCAAGCTAGGCTGAGCTGTCCAGACTCACACTAGATCAGCTAACACACACACACACACACACACACACACACACACACACACACACACTGATGTGTTTCACCAGCCTTGTACACCCAATAGGAATTTGTGTGTGTGTAAGCGTGTATGTTAACACATGATCTGTGCCAAGCTGTAAGTCAGGATGAAGAAAAGAAGGAGAGCATCATTGAGGAAGAGCATGCAGAGCATGACCTAAACCCCACCAGCACCACCACCACACACTTAACCTCTCTGACCTCGACTCTCCTTCTATTTAGCTCCTTCTTTCCCTCACCCCTCCCTCCCGGGGGAGACACCAGATAGCCATTACAGCATACGTGCACAAGCTTCACACTCACATGCATAGATAGTCTGCATCAATAATGTAGACGGTGGTGTGGAGGGTTGACGATAGGGGTGCGCCTAATCTCTACCCTGGGACACTAGTGAGAGTGCAAGTGCGTCAAAAAGTGTGTCTGTGTGTGTGTGTGTGTGTGTGTGTGTGTGTGTGTGTGTGTGTGTGTGTGTGTGTGTGTGCGTGTGCGTGTGTGTGTGTGTGTGTGTGTTGCGAATTTAGACAAGTGAGGGGCAGGTGGTAGAAAGTGATGCAAAAGGGATGAAGAGGAGGAGGAGGATGGAGGGGAGGGGGGTTGGAGTGAAAGAGAAGAAGGCAAGATGAGATGGGGTGAGCGGTAGGACAAGCTGAGAAGGGAGAAAAGAAAGTAGGATAAAAAGAGACGGGAAGGAAATCTGGAGAACAAGAGTGGGAAGAGAGCGAAAGGGACACAATGGATAGAGTGGGAGTGGGGCGAGGCAGTGGATGGAGGGAAGAAAGGAGGAGGGGGGGATTACGGGAGCAATGAGATCATAGCTCGTCTGGTAGTCTGTTGTCATCCAGGTCAGATTGCCCGTCCTTCCCCCTCCCCTTACCCTTCCTCTTCTGTAGGAGTGCGGATGCCTCTTTTCCACTGTGTGATCTTTGTGGCAAGCCCCTAACAAACTTCTAACTCTGCTTATATTCCAGTTATGTGTGCCGCTCATCTGTCCAATAATGAAATTCAATCTCACACACACTGCAACAGGAGAATGGGAGTGAGGAGATCAAAGCAACTGAGTGACAAATGAGAGAGAACAAAATAATAAGAACACGTTTTCAGGAGGCTTGAGAAGATAAAAGAAAACTGTGCTGAGATGTGAAGGAGTGACATGTGAGTAAGGGTGACTTTTTGGTTGATTCAAAAAAGATATAGTTGCCCTAAGTTGTCTATGGTAGCCAGCTGCTCATTGACAGTTTCACACGAGTGTCCCATTTTGTCGAGTTCAACTTTAGGCTAACTTTAGGCTGTCATTGCAGTTTATATCATCCTTGATTTGTATCTCATCTCTCCAGTATTACCTCAAAAGCCCTACTATGAACACAACTTTAAACAGTCATTAATACCACAAATATAACTTTAAAGCTTAAAAAAACAGTCAGTCATCCATTTCCAGTTCCATAATGTGATGGTTAGCTGCTTTTTTTTAAAAAAACAAATATGACATCAGTTAAACACCCTTTGAGTTTTTGACCATTAGTACTACTATGGAACAAAAGGAAGCACATGCATTTTGTTGATGCAAACCGCGTTCTTGCTGCCAGTTTCATGCAATTCCACAGCAGTTGGTAGTGGTAACACACTCAATTAACACAGAAGGAAAGGTAATGAAGAAGAAGATTGCTGTAAGCAAGGACACGTGAAAAATGCAGGTTTCAAACCTTTTATGAAGAAGAAAATGTATTCAAAATACAGAGTACATTTTGGTGAAAAACTGTTTGTTCACAAGACAACTCCACCAGGTGCTCTTAACTAAATAACTGAGGGCTGGACTTTTGGTAGGCTAATAAGAGAGGGAAATAAATATTTGACAATGACAGAAGCCTAAAACATGAGAGATTGGATCACTGCCCTGGAAATGACGTGCTAAGGAGGGCAAGAGCTGATGGGAAAGAGGCAGAGAAAGATGGGCAGTCAGACAAAGTATTAGAGTGAGAAAAGAGATGAGGAGGAGAGATTCCCAGAGCTGCAAGTCCTACTCAGCAGCAAATCAACTGACAAGGTTGTGCCAAACTAACAGCAGAGTTGCGGACTCAGGGCTTTTATACAGGGCCAGAGCCTCTGAACAGCCATTCACGGCATTTAGCTGGCCCCATACTACTTTGACCCAACTAAGTTTTAGCGTGGACATGGGAAACGACTAGTGCAAGTGTGTGTGGATGAGGGGGTCAGGTCACTGTCAGCTCTGAGCATCTGTTAAAGCACTAAAAATTGGGATAGAGTTTGTCTAGAACACATTCATGCACAAGTATACACAGACTTGTCTTTGTCACAGCTGCTTCGATGAGTAAAACAGCCTGAAGCACTGACCAGGGGGGACACAGTAGACAGAAACACAAGACCAGGAGGTAGATGGGAAGGATGGACAAATAACAAAAGACTTGGAGAGACAGAGAAAGTAAGAGTGAATGGAGGGAAAGTGTCGGGTGGGCTCCACATGAGGAGGAGGAGGAGGAGGAGGAGGATGAAGGAGGAGGAGGATGAAGGAGGAGGAGAGTAATCAGAGCCCATATGCCTGAATCTTAAAGTGTCTGGACTCTTCCCACCAAGTCCATTAAAAATTCATTAGGCGAATACAAGAAGAAGACTGGAAAGTGAGACACAGAGAGAAAGACAGGGACATAAGTGACAGAAAAAGAAAAAAAACACTGTTGGGAAAAACTTTTGGCAGAGTAGTTCAGCTTAAATTTTGGTAAGTGTAAAGTCAAATAAATTTTTACATTTTCATTTTAAAAATAAAGTGTTAGAAAAAATACACATTTTGGTATAGGCTGCAACACATTGATGACACAATCACCAACATACTTGTGTATGAGACCTACAAATGGGACTGCAGCTAACAATAATAAATCAAGGAAACATTAAGAGAACAATGACAAAGACAGAATTGTTTCTGTGCACGTTTCTTTGTGGCTCATGTCTAGTCAAGAAGAAATGTTGGAATCAGACATAAGCAGCCAGGAATAGAAATCTCGAGGAGACAGACTAGAAGAATGACTGTTATTGAGCTATTGTTCATTTAATTTTGTGCAGCCATATTGTAAATTCAGCCGTACTAGAGTTAGATGTTGTTTGACTTACTGCAAAGGCCTAGGATCAGTGTGGTGTTAATGTAAGATGGAGAGATGATTTTATTGTTGGGAAACAATCTTTCAGAGGACCATAGCTGAGAATAATACAGATGGAGACTAATTTCCTTTAGAGGACTTGTTCTTGTTGGAGGCTGAACCAAGAGCATTCATGCCCTATCCTTCACCTGAGTGCCACGAGGGGTTAAACACACATCACATACAAAAGTATGTAAGCCTTGGATGCTGCTCAACAATTCTTAGAGGTCACCACAGTCTGCATTTTCTATAGGCTCTTATTCACTGCCATAAAGCAGCAGAAGGGAGAACCAGAGAAAGAGCAAGAAAGAAGAGAGTGCTTTGTGGCCTTGGAGGGGCCAAAAATAGCACCATACACACACTTACACACACTGGTGTTATTGTTCAACAGAGAGAGAGGGAGCGCAAGAGAGTGAGAACGAACACAACATGGATGGGGAGAAGAGAGAAAGTACAAAGGTGCTGAACGAGAATGATGAGGAGATGACGGGCACAATTGGGACAGAATAAGAAGGACATGATGTCAGATGAACAGTTTGGTCTCTGCTTCTGTGGGCTCGGTGCTGTATAGTGCATCTTTCAGTGAACAGACGTCTTTTCCAGGAAACTGAGGGGAGGAGCAAGAAAGAAGAAAAAAACACAAGTGTCTATAGGGATCCTCGTTTCCAGAACAAGCTCCTCTGCTCTGCTCTCCTGTCCACATCTAGTTTACATGTTCAAATACTAACGGACATGTTAAGTCACTCCATGGTTCAAATATACATTAGTCGAGAGCAAGGCTTCTTAAAGTGTGTTTTTCAGGTTTTAATCTGGTTTGTCAACAGACTAAGCACTACATTATGAATTGAAGTAGCATCTCCAGTGTTTGAGGCCTGAGACAGTGGCATTATTTTAGCTAATTAAAAGAGATTACTTTGCTGAATTTGTCACCATGTACACAAAGCAGAGAGGCCCAGGTTTTATTTCATTCATTCATTTTAAATCAGCTTCTTGAGATTTAAACTATTTCAAGACATACACATATCAATCAAAGTTTCAAAGTCACACTCATCCATAGTGTCTTTGAATTTTCCAGTTCTGCAAGCAACTACTGCAAAAATGGTTAATTTTAACCATGAGTCTGTAGTCGGTGGTTTTAGTCCTGTGTTAAACGGGTTGTTTCAGCGTTGGTAGTTCTGAAAACTGCTGCTGCTGTCCAGTTGACCATGATACCTGACAGAGTCATGAATGTCTGTTAGACCAAAACCTTCTATTGCATCTAACTTTCTCTCGGAGTGATCATTTGACATGGAAATATCACTGAATTCACAGTACAGCTCTTGATCTTATCTCATGTGTATGAGTCTGCTGAGACAACAGTTAAAAAAAAACATATGTGACATGGTGTGTTCCAGCATGACGTTTATGCAGACAGAGGGGTTGTAAGTAATCAAGATAAGTTTGGACACCTGTAGGATTTGGTAGCACCAACTTTCAAGGCTTGATCAACCTCCATTGTCGCAGAACAGCTTTAAGTTCTTAACCCATTTCTTGTTCCCTGAATAAGGCCTTTTTGTATAATTCTGAAATGTACATTATTTTTCAGTTTTGTACTTTATTTATCATTTTTGGGTTACTTTACCTTTTTTAACCTCTGGCAGTCCATCACTTATCTTTGTACCATTTCAAGCTATTCATTGGATTTGAACTCCTTGAATTTCAATAAAAATCTGGAAAAATTGGGGCATTCTAAAACTCCACTGGATAATCAGTTCTTCAGATGTTAGGAGTGCATGAAGAGTATTGTGTTCATTATTGCAGCAAATGGCAGAACATTTGTTGTGCTTTGCTGAGACATTTTCTAGTTAGCAGGAACAGCTGTAGAAAGTAAACAAATAATAAATAGTAATGTGACCACTTGGCTGGATTACTGTAATGCACTTTATATGGGGGTTAGTAGGTCCTCAATTGCTAGTCTCCAATTAGTTCAAAACGCCGGTGCATGTCATTTAACTTGCACAAGAAAGTTTGAGCACATTTCTCCAATTCTAGCTTCACTCCACTGGCTGCCCGTCCATTTTAGAATTCATTTTAAAATTCTTTTATTTGTTTTTAAATCTTTAAATGGTCTTGCCCCACCATACCTCTCTGAGCTTCTACACCCCTATACACCGAGCTGATCTCTCAGGTCAGCTGACCAGCTGCTCCCGAGGGTGCCCAAAACAAGGCTGAAGCTCAGAGGGGATCGAGCATTTTCCGTTGCAGCTCCAAAACTTTGGAATGAACTACCGCTGCACATCAGACAGGCCTCCTCACTGTCTAATTTTAAAACCTGTCTTAAAGCCCACCTCTTTTCTTTGGCATTTCATGCCACCTAGGTTTGTTGTTTCTGTGTGCGCCTGTATTTTATCTGGGATGGGCACTCCAGTTTGTGTAGTCTATTTATTGTCTATGTTTTATTGTGTATTTTGCTTTTAGTTCTATTTTTATCTAGTTCTATTGTTTTTTATCTTAGTTTTATTATTTTTATCTTTTGATCATGTTTTTACTCTTCTGTACAGCACCTTGGACAACTCTGGTTGTTTTAAAGTGCTTTATCAATAAATTTGATTTGATTTGATTTGGTTTGATTTAATGGCAGACTGTAAGCAGCTGCACATTCTGAATAGCTCACCTGAAAGCAGCAGGCAGCAAGGGGGCAGGATTATACAAGTTTGACCTAGATGTCAAATTCTCACTGATTTGTGAAGCTGAGAGACTGTCTAGTTGTGGGGAGGCTGAAGTAATGGCAGAAGTTAACATCTTCATATCTTAGCAGTTTTTACTTTATACCTTAAAGTTCATAATAACCACAAAACCCAATAAAAATAATTTTTTTTTATCGCATGCAACCTTAAATATAGTGTTGTAATGTTGTGTCACGGAGGAAATGATTTACAAGCTCTTCATCAAAGGGTTGGTATTCATAATCTTGGCAAAAACTGTTTTACAAGAAACAACATTTCATAAAGCAGTGTAATGAATTTCAAAATCCTACAAATGTAAAATATCAGTTTAAAAAAAATTCTCAAAATTGATTGCCAAATGTGATGAAAAATATAGATAATTTCCAGTCAAGGGGCTAAAATTTGCAAATCAACACATACCACAACTGATTAAATGCCAGGTAAAACTAAAGCCATAATTATCAGATCACCTTAGAGTGGTCACCTGGTTTCTGAAGTGGCAGAGACAGTTGGTAAGAGCTTGAATTTAGGCTGTGGGAAACCAGTGGTGTAATACCTAATCACATGGGACATCTATAGAGTGCATTTAACTGGCAACATGCACACACAACAGGTGGTTCTTAACATGTGCACTCCAAGAAATGGCACAAGCACACACCTATCCAGCTTTGTCGCACGGGAACTAAACAAAAGCATGTAGGACAAGCACCTTGTGAACAAAAATACAAGGCATTGTCCATGCACAAACACACACAAAGCCCCGAGGCACTGCACCTGATGTGCTCTCGGGTGGGCTGGACAACTGGACTTCTCTCTGTGTAATCGCACTCATAAACAAGCCTGGTGGGAGAGTGGGTGTTTATGTGTGTATGTGTTCCCCAGAGTGTGTTAAGAAAAGCAGAACAACACTGTGTGAGCGAGGGAGGAATCCTATTGCTCTCAGGACGCTGTTAGGTATATTTACTCTCACCAAAGTGATGCACTGTTCCCAGGACATTAACCTGGCTCCTTAGACAGCAATACACACCTTCTACGTGGTGCACTAGCACACAGGCAAAAGGGGAAAGGACCCAGATCAAAAGTTACAGCTATTCTAATTTTAGAAGATGAAATCAAGTACACTTTTTATTAACTTTTTATTAACTATGATGGCAAATCAAAAAGTAACATTTAACGCAGACTAACACACCTTGGAAGACCTGCATGGAAGTCAACAAGGATAGCGAAGAAGAGTAGCACACTCTGGTACCAAGGTATGACAGACTGCTAATGCCCCAGGGAGGGCGCAAGCTTGGAGTTTGTTCATACAAATGAACTTTGTGATTTAATAATGTGTATATGAGTTTATGTGGGTTTGCATCTGATGTAGAGATCAGCTAATTATCAGTCTAACCAATTATTGAGGCAGATAGTTGGCATTTTCCTGATTATTTATTAAATTTTTTGACCGACTGTAATAAAATAAAATCCATTCTCTATTTTGGCTCTGATGCATGTGGCTCTCTCTCGCTCTCTCTGTAGTCACACTCTGGTCTCAAAAAATACAGCATTCACATCACTATCTGACTGGTTACCTGTCACAAGTAAAAGCCAATCACTTAGTTATTGTTTACACAGTGGAACATTTGTAGAGCAGAACATTTCCAGTGAATTAGAAGGGCTATGTTTGGAAGCTGAGGTAAAAGACATTGCTGAAGTTGTAATAAACACTGCAATCTTTCATAATCACTCCCAGTTTCCCTGTCACACAGAAAACGGCCGTATAATTCACTTATTGTTGTCACTTAGGAATAGGTATTGTTAGGACGTAAACAATACTACTACTCTGACCGATACTGCTGATCCGGTACATTAATAGTGCTCTTATCAGTAGCTTCTGATTAGTTATTTTATTTTTACAACTTAAGAAGATATTTGGATCTCAAAATTAATATCCGGATACCACCATCGGGACCAAATATTCAGATATTAGGGTCCAGCCCTATCGTGCTCAGACGATTCATCATTGTGCTTGTTTGTCTTTGTATGTGGCCCTGCGACAGACTGGCGACCTGTCTAGGGTGTCCCCTGCCTTCGCCCGAGTCAGCTGGGATAGACTCCAGCGCCCCCCGCGACCCTAGTGAGGATTAAGCGGTGTATAGATAATGGATGGATGGATGGATGATTGTGTTTCCATTTTGACATACAAATGACTTGATAGTCTTGTGGCAATGAACATTTTCTGCATCAGCAGTAGTAAAGCGTATGCATACTTTTGAATGTTTCTCTCCTCCATTGTGTGCTACACACAGCTACAGGTGAGTGACAGTTATTTACATACAAGGTGTTCATTCTGTTGGAGTTACAGGCTGTTTTGGATTTCGAAAGCAAAAATGCATCATAGACACATATGTTACAGTGATGAGATGGAATGTGCAAAAAAAAGTACCATTGGAAGAACCTCTGGTATTTAAAAATGTTGCCCCGGGGCTCATTTAATGCTGGGGTTTGGTACCCATCCCAGTAGTCAATGCAACTGGAACTTATTTTCAGACACTGCTAGGCTAAGGATATCAATAAAAGGTTAGCTGTTCTTCTCAGCCTGTGGCAAACATTCTCTGGAGTACTGTACCATCTTCCTAATGTAAAATTAACTTTAACAATCTGCTTTAACCGGTAGACGTCTCTCTAGAAGAGACACAATCTGCAAAAATTCAACAAGAAGCACAAGCCATTGCCACAAATCCGAACACTAGCTACTTTCCCAGTGGCTAAAGCCATACTAGCAGCTAGCGGCTGAGTAAGGAGGCCGTCATAGATTACCCTGAAGCAATGTCTGGATAGCAATAAGAAATAAAGCTTTAAGTTATGGGCCTTAGTTTGTAATAAGAGAGATAGAACAGTAAAAGATTAACAGAATGGTCGGGATATCCCTAACGGTAACATTTCAGGATTGTAACATCGCACATTGAAATAACAGCTCCTTCCTTCTTTGGCAGACCTTACTTTCCCATTCCTACTTGCTGCAAATAGTGATTCAGAACCAATTATTGTATGAATAAAATGTAAAGTGGAAGATCGTGAAGAGCGAAACTAACCATATGGGATCAGGTGGTGGTTTTACTAGACAAGAAAGATGATTCAGTCTGTTGGGAGCTGTTGAAACAACAGAACCATCTGACTGTACAACAATGTACCACAGTGACGCTTTTTTAAAAACCCATGAAGAATATTTGCTTAGTACAGACACCTTCATACCAAACCCCCGCTTCCCCACCAGCTTGCAGCGCACACAAAATGCTGAAAACAGCAACGTTTCATTTTAGCTTGTCATCAAGTTAAATCATAGAATTAGTGTTAGATAGCAACATATAATTGACTGACAATTCAGTGCTGGTGTTTCAGATTAAAGAAGGTGGAAAATAGCCCAACTGTGCACAATTCACACCACTGGAGCTTTGACAGTTACAACTTATCACCTCTTATGACATTATAAGGATGGCAAGGTCATGGAAAAAGGAAACAGGAGATCAGCACACCAGTTCCAAATTATTGTAATGTTACCCTCTATACTATTAATGATATCTGATTTGTAAAACATGCATTAACTTTACTTGTGTTCATTGACCTTTACTGTAGGCACTGAAAGGTTAGTGCAAATATTGCTATTTTGCATTGACATACCATATTATGCTAGCAACTGGTATTTAAGAGTCTTCTTGTGTGTCATATTAGTTTCGGGGCAAATTTTCACTTCTTTTGCTGTAAAATTTAGGATTAAATGTCTACACTGCAGTTTTTATTGTTGTGTGGGAGATGTGTGAAGGAGTTTGGCACAAACCTTTGATTTTTTCTCCTTTGCAATGAAATGTATAAAGTTAGTCTGTCCAAGCCTCATTAAAATATAAGTCTAAATGGTTAGGAAAGTGACACTCGTGGAGTTTTTTAGCAGGCTGTTTTGTTGTAAACGTATAAACCACTGTAAAGTCAGTGAATCAAATATATCTGTGCATCTAAACTAAAATAGATGGTCATTTTCCATTTTCAGCTAATAATTTCCTCCCAAGTAACTCTTGTTGAAAAGCTGTTACGTTCTAACACAAGCATGTTACAGGCCACAGGCGCCTCTCTTTTCCTTCACTCTGTCTATCTACTTCACAGCCCGGTGTTAATGTGCTTCTCCAGCCAACAGTTCGGCAGAGTGCTGCCAGTTGACACTTCACCTCTGGTTCAACAGCACACTGCCTACACTCAGCACTGCCTGTAAATCTGTATGCATCTCTGTGTATAATAGCATATGGGGCCAATAATTAAGACTGACAAACTATTACACTATTAAACCAATATCTATGACTGCATACTCCGATGATAACTGTTAGTTGTAGCCAAAAACATATCATTCACTTAGACTTAGAATTGTAAATCCATTATATCTCAATATGAGAATTTTTTCCCTTGCTTTTCAGCCTTTGACTGTGGAGCAGTAGGCCTGTGATCATCCACAACAGGCAGCTGGAATGTACAACTGTGTGTTAGTAAGGTCAATGTGCATCTCTGGCACATGAGAACAAACTAGATGTGGTACAATCAAAGTATGTATCTGTCAGGTGGAGACAAGTGTGTGTCTACGAGACAGTAGGCACTTTTGGGAGGTGGTTTCCTGGAATGTGCCACTAGAGCGGGACAGGATGTTAGCAACAGTTGTTTGCATTACAACAACAGATCTGTTTCCTGTATGTGTATGCATGCTATTTTTGACACTAAAATCTGACTAGAATCAAAACCTATGAACATGACGCAATAACTACACCGTGATAAATTAATCTCTCGGATATGACTATGTTCATATTTCAAAAGTGCAATTACAAATATAATGGCAAATACTAGAAGAATACAACACTGATGCATACTTGTTGCACTAGACTTCTTTCAAACGAATAAGCATGGAACATGTGCAACTACAACATAGATATACACATACTGTACACACACGCACACACACACACACACACACACACACACACACACACACACGCAGGCACACACACGCAGGCACACACACACAAGAGCAAGTAATGCAGCCAAAATCCAAACATAAATGATAATGAGATACAAAACTCAGGCCTTCTTAAAAGATACACGGAACCAGAAAAACAAGTCCGCAATAGCAGCTACAGACTAAAACATCCAGTGTGTGTATATTTATATGTGTTGAGTGTGCGTCAGTGCTGACTCAGTGCGTGAATGTGTTTGTAATGCAGCCTTCACAACGCAAACTCTCTTCCATTCTCTTGCCTTTCTCGCTCACTGTCTCCTAGCAACCAGACACTTAAGGCCTAAAAATAACCCCCAGAAATGAACAGAACAAAAAAATAAAGCATAAACCGCAATTAATCCTTTCAAACCTGGAACATACTCAAATAGACCAGGTATTAGAAAGAAAGAGTAGGACAGGAGCAGGCGAGTGAGAGATGAAGAGACGCAGAAAGAAAAGGAGTGGGAGGTTGAATAAGCCAGCAACAGGTAGTCATCGGGAGACAGAGTTCTGCACTACATGACAGTGTGTTTGTGTGAGCGTATAATGTGCATGTATGAGTACATGTGTGTCTACTGGCCACGACTGGTGGATAGAACTTTTCCACCCATTCCAAAGGTGGGGCAGCTTCAGGCAAGCATAGATTATAGTGGCGGTACACCAACATTGGAAAAGTACCATGATACCTTGCTGCCAAAAAATACTTATTAGTATTGATACTGAATCTAATCTGCAATGTTTGGTAAGAGCAGCATTTCTGATTGTTAATGTTTATGCGTAACAGGAGGGCAGTGCGTTTGTTTGCAGTTCTGCTTCCCTGCAAGTAAAGTGGGCGTGACAAATGCTTTTTCTCTCAGATAGCTTTCAGAGCCCCGAAACATGACTGCAAATCCAAGTGCTAATGCTGACCATCCACAGCTTGTGGATAAGGCAGATGCACGAAACGAAACATGGAAATATTTCACTTAAGTAAGCCATAGGGAGAAAAAGCCCAAACAAAGCCTGTCTGCAAAACATGTTTTAAAGTTACACGGACCAAACAAATGAATCATCTCACCAACAGACACGCTGAGTTGTACAAAGAACAACAAGTTAGCGAATATGACAGACAATATAAAAGTCAAACAAGCGATTCATTTTGTGACAAGGAAAATTTTTCACCATTGGATTCTGACAAGATAAGTAGCTAAGAGCAATGATAACTGTTCAACTCTGCTCTATATGATTAGCTAATCGACCAATGTGGAAAACATTCCAGCTAAGCAAACAAACACACACTAGTAACATTTACTTTGTCAGACAATCATAAATAATGTAAAATAAATAATTTTGTATGTAGGACAATAGATGACCATGTAAAAGCTTTAACAACACTAAGACATTGATCTAATTATTTACAAAAAAAACAGGATTAATGTAATAAGTCATAACCCTAACCCTACATGTCATCCTATATGAGAAAGTAAACAAGAAAAACATCTAACAAAACTTTGTTGTGCATGAAAATAATAAACATTACTGACTGACTGTAAGACTAGTACTTCAGGTGATGAAGCTCAAACCAGGATTAGCCTGCACACTACAGCAGTGCAAAAAGTAGACTGAATACAAAAGACACGCTAATATACGTTCTTTGCATAGGTCCACTCTGTAAATATTTTCTGGTTTTCAATTTAATCAAATGACATTTAAACATGTAAAATAAAATAAGAACAGGTTCTCTAAATAGCAGTTTACAATCTAAATTGTTATAATAAATGTGTGTTATTGTTGTAGGGTTATTATTGTAATTCGGTTGGTCAGTGAAAGAGGCTCCCCTGGATTTAGAGTCAACCACAGGGCCTATAAGCAACCTGGATTTCTGTAAAAGAGTCAAAGCGTGTGACTAAAATTACCACTAAGTCTTTTTTTAAATTGAGAATAAAAAAGAGTTTAAGTGTCAGTAAGTTTCATCTATATTAGTATGATATATAGATAGACAGATTTAGGTATTTGCTGTGGTATTGTTTCAGTATCGAGTATTGATAGATTTGGGCAGATATCATATTAAAGTCAGAATATTGGTATCCTGACAACACTTGACTGTATCATAAACAACCAGGCGGTCCTGCTACAAGCAGACAACAGGTTTGTGTTAAAAAGAAAATAAGACATCACAGATATGCAATGTCGTATCGTGATGGTAGCAACTATGTCGCAAATTTTAAATAATTTCTTTATTTGGTCTTCCCTTAGTTAGCCTGTCACAGCCTCATCAATACTGGAATCTAAATAATTATGCAACGAACTCTCTTGTGGGATTTGTAGCAGACACTGTTAACAATCAATAGTCAATTAAATAGCAAAAATGAATAAAATACAGTGGACGTTTCTCCAGGTGTTGATTAAACAGTTTTAACCACTGGCACTTGATGTTGCTGCAAAATGATCTCAGTCACAAAAGTTGAAGAACAGATACAGTAAAAACCAGGTCACTGAATTATAAATTAAGCAACAAAAAATAGTGACTTCATTTAAAGTTGCAATTCGGCGACTGGCCTGAAAAAAAAAAAACATAATTAAACTGGGCAAATGAGCAACATCATCCACAGTAAATAACCTGCCATGTTACTAATCCCTTCACAGCTGTTTGATATTGATATTATCCTCATTTCTGATCTAAATGATGAAGTGACGTGTTCTCTGTAGTTAACTATATTCCAGTTGATGGGAACAGCTGCTCATCTAGAAGAGATGTCCACAAATACTGCTGCATCAACTTTATCAGTTCAGGAAATCTATCTGTATTTACCGCCACCTATAAAATATAGTTATCCTCAGAGCAGAGTGTTGCCAATACACTTTATCACTCTAGGTTTATTGTTGTTGGATAAGCTGCCAGTATTGTGTCCTTGCTGACAGACACAACTGTGTTAATTTAGAAAATTATAGGTTAGCGTCAGTATGAGCCTCAGGTAGCTAGCTAAGCCAGGTAGCTGCCAGACAACTTTTTCGCCACTTTATGCTGCAGAGTTCAGAGTCAGGAGTTAAGACAGCAGGGACGTGTGCTAGTTTTATTACTCGTAGTCAGAAAACACAACTCAAATTCCATCTCATTAAACAGTAAGAGGCTACACCTCACGGCCCAACTAGGTACTCAGTATTAAGAGCAGTTAATTCATCAATTGACAATTAATAATGAACCCTCCTACTTGAAACACACATGGGAAGCTGCATGAATGCAGAGTGGGGCAACGAGACAGTTAAAGTTAGCTCCATCGAAATACATCTGCCTCAGCATTTTTTGAAGAGAGGATGCCATCTAATCACAAAATCATTAGGTGCAGTACCCTGTCGCCATACATCAACTTCTACAATTATCACCATAATTCATAATATTGTTGGTTTAGTTGTGAGACACTTGCATTGAGATTCTGTCTCATGCTGCCACAACAAATGTCATACCAAATGGGAGGAACACTCAAAGACATCACCAAGGCCTCAGCGCTAAAGTTTGCCCATTAAAATCACAAAAAGTGCAACAATTTTGCATATATCCTTTACTGAAATGTCCATCAACATACATAGGAAATCTCAAAAATTCCAGACCCACCCACCACCACCAAACACAAACATCTGAATTTCACTCCAGGTGGGAGATCAAAATTGCTTCAAAGAAAGAGTTGGCAAACAATGTTAACAGGAAATCGAATCAAGTTGTTGATTTCTGCTGGGAAGCGGTTAAGTATATTGTTTGGATAAGCCTTAACTTTAACTGACAAAAGTCTGGTAGAATCAGAAAACACCTAAATGTTTAGCAACCTCAAAATACCTGTACAATAAGGTGATTGTTAAAATATCTGTTAGCTGGGAATGTGGGTCAAACAGCTCTGTCTAATTTTCGGCTTTAACAGTGGCTGTCTGCTACAAAACTGCATGGGAAAATGTTGTCTCATAAGAAACACACTTAAACCCCTTTCAGACAGGAGACACAGAATATTGCTGGATTCACCAGTCTGTTAAAGTGATGGCATTCTGTCATTCAAGCCCAATTCAGACATAGGTCACTTTTCTGTAACGTTTCTCACGGCTGCAGTCACACATAGCACCCACAGTGCCAGAGAGCGCCATGGTACACAGTGAACATTGTCATTCACGTGAGACTAGTCAATACAATAAGTGATGTACTACGCAAAATGATGCAATAATAGACTAAAACTAAGCTACTAGTAGCTGATCAAAGTGTCCAAATAACTAACAGTCCAGTTTATTCTGATTTCTTAAATAGTGAAACTGAAAGTTCAGGACTCAACCTGAAGACTACCACAATGTGACAAAATATTAAACTGCACCTTATAAACTGACTTGTAAGGATAATTAACAGTTACACCGAATTAAAGAAGTTACTACTTTGGCTCCATGTGTAAATGCACATTTTTTTCTCTTTCAAAAAAAATGTCCTAATAAGCTGGAAATGAAACTACCACTCTGTGTGACAACTAACCTGTCTGATGTGAAGACAAGTGAACCTACACAGTGTGACCTGCTGTTGCATCCCGGTCCCGGACTCTGGGTTAATTTATAATTATAAGAATTTAATTAGGTTACCAGCGCTGTTGTTCTGTGTGCAAATGTAACTCTCTCCCTTTGGAGATGCACATATGGATCCTACTGCTGCCTGATGCTGCAGGTGTTAATCAAACTCTGAGGCAATAGTTCCAAACAGCTGGAAGAAACAAACACCAGCTCCTCTTAATATCTTGTGGGAGAAAAAAGAAAAAACAACTAGGACTGCATTCATCATTTAGCGTCAGTTTTCATTTCTGTAAAGTTCTATTATTATGGATATTTCATTTTGCAGCCTAATAAATTTGAAATTGTAGAGTAAAATGTGTGAAGTGACTGTCATGTTTTCAGACAAATACTGGTACTGAAATGTGAAAAAATCTTTCCCTAAATCACTTCACACAACTGAAAGTACTGCTGCTTGTGTGTGTCTATGTGTTATTGCGATGGTTTAATTCAGACTTGTGCCATGTTGAAAATGATATGGAAATATTATTGGTTCGAACTAGTAACATTATCACTGTGCCTTCTATAGATGAGCCAACAGGGTATGCATTATGACATGCCTGCCGACCCATTTAGTGGCCATCAGATTAACGGAACTGAGTGTATGTCTGAAAGGGGTAACAGCGACTGTATGGGGGCCTGGATGTCAAGTCCGGAGAGCTAATGCTGCTTCTCTTGAAAAGAGAAAAAACTGCAGTTCCTCAAAGTCAATCTCCACAAACTCCCTGTGTTAAAATGTCAGACACTACAGCAGAAATAAATATGTTTGCAGCCTGCTGAAAAAAAAAAACACTTCTCGTCTCTATAGGTAAGTTCCCTAATCATGACAACTGTACAGGGGGTGAATTTCGATATAACACATTAATGTAAATTGTGATAAGGCTTAAAGTGATCAATCACTATGGGAATGGCTGCTTTGCAAGTGGCATCACTGAACTGCAGTAGCCCAAAGATGTTTGCATGACTTGCCTCAGCTTAACCCCTGCTTCACCTCTTTGCTCATTTTGATGTAGCCGGAAGTTTGTGAAGCCAGGCGCTGCCAAGATGGCGATGGCTAGAGCCACCAAACCCAGCTTTAAAATCGCTGTTCAGGAAACCTATGGGTGACATCATCTTTATGTAGTCTATGGTAACAAGTGTTAGCCCTTGTTGATATGCAGCAATTTATTGCTGGTGTGCACACTTGCATAGAAAACAATGAATGTGGGTGATATGATGTGCATCATATGCATTCTAGCCAACATATCACACATCATCAAGACCTTAAATTTCTCCGTAGAGATGAATAAAGTATCTATCTATCTATCTATCTATCTATCTATCTATCTATCTATCTATCTATCTATCTATCTATCTATCTATCTATCTATCTATCTATCTATAAGATTCTGCAAGACTTATCTTTCTAAATAGCGAACACTTGTATGGTGATTCTTCCTCCTCTCTCTAGAACACAAAATAAACAATGTTATGAAACAAAATAAAAGACAACTGAGTCATGAACACACGCGTACACAGAGGCCTGCTGTCTAGCATCTGAAGCAGACACATTCCACTGTGAATTAACATTCTGGATGGGTGATGGCAAGTGAGAGACAAAGCAGCTAGACACCTGATCTTTATACAACTGTTTAACAGTTTACATGGGTTGTTCTTGTTTTTTCATGTCACTGCAAGACTGTGCTATGTGGGCAAGAATTTTATATCACAATATTTTTTCTAAATCAACCAGACATAACAGAATCCGATGGTTTCTATCATTTTCAACTGAAATGACAAGAGTGCAAGTCTTTCCTTGACTTAGACTCGTAGTCGCACAGACAGACAGACAGACAGACAGACAGACAGACAGACAGACAGACAGACAGACAGACAGACAGACAGACAGACAGACAGACAGACAGACAGACAGACAGACAGACAGACAGACAGAGACACCACCAAAACTGATCATTCAAGTTGTCATATGTATATTTTTGGCCCAGGATATTTTATTGGATTTCTAGAACATCTGTAACAAAATTATGACAGAACCAAAATGCGTGACTGTTTTTTGTGTCAAAGACAAATTAGAAACTCAAGGCTGCAACAATATGCTGGGTCTTTACAAGTGTATGGAAACTTTTGTTCACAACTGTATATGTTGATGATGTTTTTATTATACTCTGTTCACTGCGTGCTTTGAATGCTTTGGTTGGACCGTTTTTATTATGAACACATTCATCGATATTCAGCAACAACATTTTCTCCCTTTTCCTATTTTTATTACATTTCCAGTGTCCTTCCTGAGTTTAAGGTGTTTATGTGTGACTATATGATAAGCTGAAATTAGATATTAGTCTAATTATGACATGTTTGTTTTCAAGCAATCAACAGAGTATAATTATGAACAATTCAAGAGCTGACAGATGCTAGTTTTAGCAGGAGGTCAAATAGTCTTAGTGTAACCCACAATGCAGCCTATGAATTAGTCTGTCAATGTTTTGCCTTTACATACCAACTGCAGAGCACCAGCTGGCTTACAGAATTCAAATCCCTTTTAGTGGTACAAGCAGCTGGTGCTCTAAAATGCATTTTCACATTTGACGTAACAAAGCAATACATTTACTACAATGACACAATGTGGCCCTGATGTCTGAATAAATGAGTGATGATGTATCTGTTTAGACTGACTGTTTGTTAGTTGTTGTTACTAGTTGTAGAACAACTACGGCAGCATGCTAGCCCAAAGTCTCACTGTACTGTTCAACTACTCACCCACAGTACATGCAATCACATCATCATTGCAGAGTCCTATGTGCTACCATAATGTTCTACCTTTACTGTTTCACTGATATTTTGAAAATACTGGACCCACATAACATCGGCGAAAGAGCCATATATGGCTTGCATATTTCCAGTTTCCACTTCTAAACACGATTAATTTGTCTAGACCCACTCTGCTTCTACCCACTTCTACTATGGCACTTAGTTGTATGGGGCTTTCATTAGCCAGTTTTCGCAACAGTAAATGCTTGCCTAAAGCTATGTGTACCCTAAGAAACTTCCTGTTACTACTCCTATTGTATGAATGGAGAAGTCTTTTTCTTTTTTACTCTCCTATAGAAAAAAAATATTCCATTCATTTTATTTCATGTTATTCAGCTGAAGCAACCTTTGAAATCCCCATGACACAACAGACACAGAAAAGAAAAACATAAACACTCACACTCAGCTCCAACGATTCAAATGGGATGTACTATATGTGTGAGTGTTTGTTATGAGCTGCGTGCTGTTGTTCAGACTAGACTTGAAAGTGGAGTAGATAGTCGACCTTAGGGAATCATGTTTTTCTCGCTGCTCTTGTGCTTCTAACTATGCTACTATGCTGATGATGGCGTGCATTCAGAAGGTATTCACAGAGTAGTGAGGTACAAACATGCACAGTTACATGGAGTATTTTGTGAATAACAGCAACAGAAGAAAAGCAACACAGCTTTTCTACAAAATAAAAACTGCAATGGTTGTTAACAGAAAACAATATCACTTGTTGACAAAGATTAACTTGCTCCCATCCCATGCATAGATGCGCACTCCCATGTAGAGTATGTGAACATCAGGGGAGAGATAAACCTAACTTATGAGTGAAGCAGAGCATTGGTGGCCTGGTATTCTAAACAGGCCCTTGGGTGCTGAGTGAACAAGGGACACAGGCAACTTGCCAACCAACACTGTTGTTCTTAACACCTTTTTGATGCTTGGGTGAGTACAGCTCTAAAGTTGTCTAAAACATCCAGCTTCCAGGGTGCTAATAGATTGTTATGTTTGTGCTTACAAAAATTTTAGATTAAAAAGACTAAAGTCAATTAGTGTGCCCAACAGGTGACAAATGAAAAGCAGTCTATAGTCTGTACAAAATTTATCAAAATTGGGGCAGAGATACCTGAGAAATTCCCCTCACATACTTTCCAAATGATGTTTTGGCATATTACAGAAAATTGCTATTGCAAGACATTGCACTCACAAGAGTTGGCTTTTATTACACTCCACACAAAGCTGTAAGAACATGTAATAGACTTCATAAATGACAAAGGATCCAACAAGGGAGCATACTGACAATTATAATTTTTTCTCACTTGTTGCTCCCTTATGTGTTAGGTTGTCACACTTGCTAACACATTCACAAAAATACTAAACAGTATACTACACAGCAATGCATGCACACTGAGAGCCTCTGACGCCAGTAGACTTTGTGCCCTCTGTGGATCCTGTACGTCAGCAATGTATGTCAACTGCACCAAAAATACATCTTACTTCACTAGGTCCCATCAAGTAATTCCTTCCTCCACTTGTAGTCTATTTCTCCATCAATCCCCCATCCAACCCCCGACCCCACCACTCCCATTTGTGCATCCAACCCTGTGTGTTTTCCTGCCATTCTTCTATTGCAGCTAATTTTAGATGAAGGAAAAAGTTCTGTCCACATCTGCTAGCCATTCTTCAAGATGTGTGAGCATGTGTGCGAATGTGCTTAGGACTGAGAGGAGAGAGAAAGGAAACTGGGAAAAGGTCAAAAGGAGAAAGAAAAAGAGAGGAGAGGCAACTGAATGAAAGGCAAATAAAAGGAATGGTATAAAACAACCAGGATAAAGACAGTTATGGTCACAACCAGAACAAATGTCCATCATGACTGAAATACAATTACTTAAATTTAGAGCGTTTTTCTCCACATTTACTCAGCAGCGGTGAACCACAAAAGCACCAAACAGCCATCACAAGTAAAGAGAATGTGAAATAAACAAAACATTGTAATTTAACTCAATTTGCCCAAAAGAGCAGTGACAAACGTAAATGCAGAGTGCTAGGAAACTGTGCTCTGTTTAATGAACAAAAGTCATCCAAATCCTACCAAAAAAAGCTTAGCTACTCAGATAATTTTTTTTAGAGTAGAATAACACCACACAACTCATTCTGTTTTTTCAGACCTTTTTATGCTGCTTTACTGAGACAACATGAACGTCTACTCAACCAGCTAGTGATAGAAAAATCCAGTTAAAGATCGAAACTTATGTCTATTTAGCAAAAGTACAAGATAGCCAATACTTTATTAAAACAGACTATTTGCTTGTCACAAAATCTTAGTGCCCATTTCCCAGCACATATACCATTCATGTTTGGTGTTTATAGTGATCAGTCATTGGAATTGCAACGCCTACTGGTCAATTTGCTAAATTGAACATTCATCATGTTTTCATGTTGAACATAAACTACAGAGAAAAACAATGTGACTTCCGACCACAGAGGGATACACGTGTGTGCTGTGAATAGTGGCCCCAACAAAAACTTTTGTCTATTGACTATGACTATTGTCTTGACCGGTGGTCTGCCGTCGTCATTTACATTTTACCTAGAATGGAAAGAGCAATTGTCAAGAAAAAAACACACTGCCGAGTACACGCAGTCATAGACACACATGCATGCACACTGGCAAGGAAATGCACACTGCATTCACACATACAGGCTCCTGGCAGTCACCACTGTGCGTCACAGCGAGCTGTGAGGGGGACACAGAGGGCAGAGAACAGCGTGTTTATGTGTGTGTTTATCCCATCGTAAACAGGGACAAGAGACACATGCCGTGTCACCGCCTGTCACCACATTCTCTAATTCCCCCACTGTTTTCGCCCTTCACTCACTTTCTCCTGTCTTCCATCAAGCCCTTTCCTGTGCCCTTGCCCTTGCCTGGCACCCCGTCATCTCCTCCTTGCCTCCTTCTACTCCTGTAACCCCCGCCCGACTTGGTCAGCTTGTTAAGCATGTCTCCTAAAGCTGATTAAGTAGTGTTGATCAGCCTTACGTAACACTCACCTCGCACAGACATTGCTGCCAGCCAGCCAGCATACAATCTTTGTGCCTCTGTGTATGTGTGTGAGAGAGATTTAAAGAAATCAGAGAAGGAAACTTTGCTTTAATGAACACTGCTCTACATTTGCAGTTGCAACACACATACATACACATGAGCCTATGCACATGTATTACAGTAACACTATGACTTTTTGGGCCGAAGCCAACTCAGTGCAGGATCTCATTCATATGCATATTTGATCGCAAGTGTAGAATGTGCACATCAACATGGTCTTCCCAGGTCTTTGTAAATGTGTGTGTCTGGGAGTATATGTGCTAGAAAGTTACCAAAAGAGAAGGTGCACCACTACTCTGAAGCATGGGGTGGGACGGACACAAACGCATGCATGCACTTGATGTGACAGACAGCCAGTACGAAAACAACGAGAAAACCACAAACAACGCATCAAACATGTACTTCAACACTATGTCGGTGATGCGCATAAAGCATGTCCTTCACCAGATTAATTGGTGGAGTGATTGAGTTAACAAGGCAGTGTACACTGGCAAGCTAGAAAGGTTTATTCGCCTAGCTTATTTTTTCTCCTCTCCTGGTTTGCTCTTGCACTCTGCCTCGTGGGAAAGATTAGAATCCTCAGCTGGAGCAAATAAGGCTGGATGTTATGCAAGAGCGAGAGAGAGGGAGGAATAGAGAGAGATGGGAGAGAGAGAGAGAGAGAAAGAGAGAGAGAGGGAGTGATGATGTAACTTGAGAGAGGAGCAAAACACAGAGATGAAGAGCAAGACAGAAAGAGATGAGACAAAGAACTACAGAGGTGTATGACAGGAGTTCTTGAGGCAGTTGACGTTACAAGATGGCAAAGCTCCATTGCAGCCTCTAGTATGTACCTTACTGTACTATATGGTGCCAGCCACGCATCTAAACAATGGTAGCTGATTTGCACTACTAGACAATGAGTTCAGCTGTAAACATGCAGCTGTCTTGCAATGACAGCGACCAGTCCTCTTCATTGTCTCACATCCTTGCCCTAAGTGTACACAAAATCAGACTACATAATGTAAGGTCAATCTAACGCTTATATTTGGTGTTATTATGGCATCTCTGAGAGACGTGAGATTGTGTTCTCTGTTAAATCTACAATGTCGCTTTGATAGGCCTGTCGGACTACGAAAGGTAGGTAAAGGTGGTGAATGCAATTTAAGTAACCCGACCACGACGCTTTAACTGTAAAACGGACTGTATGTGCTTAATGTTCACTGTAGTGCTGAAAATAGGAATAGCAGTAGATATCATCATTGTGACTAAATAGTGTTGTAATAGTGTGCCAAGTGGGGGTATTTGGAAAATGTGATGGTAATCTACCTTGTGCCCTGACACCCTGTCAATAAACTGAACAATCCCTGTTGTCTTTATTCATGCAAAACAAGCAAGCTGTGCAGAAGAGATGGTACTCAATAAAATCATCTGTCCAAGTATTGTGTGGAAGTTATTTGGGTTCGACATCACAGATAGGAAAATTGTGGATATAGATAAGGCTGGTTGGCTAGCTTTAAAAAAGAACGCACTTGCAGTAACAATATCATGACAACAAATCTTAAGTCAGCTGACAGCTCATAACTGAGTGAGGCAGCAGAGGCACTGCAAATGAAATAATTGTTCATTTTCAAGTATAGTTCATCACTAGGCTACGTGGGATAAATTCATTTAAACTAATACCTTGACAGTTTTCATTAATTAAATTTTTTAAATAAACTTTTAAGAACTAAGTAAAGCATAAAACAAAGTTTGATATATAGGTTTACCTAATTCAACAGCCAGACGTTCAGGGTTACACAAAACTGTAATCTCCTGAACTTACCAGCTTATTTTAGTACTGGTTCTGTTCAGGAAACCAGGTGGTACAGAAACCATGTATGCTACAGATTTAGATTTATTTCTTAAATCTGATGCCACATATTATTGGTTGTAAATTTCTTATCTCAATAAGAACAGGATTTTCAGATGTTGTTCTCGACAAATCATGTATAAAAAAAAGTTGTCACGAGAGACAGAAAGAGAAAAATTAAAACATGGAAGGCAATGGAAAAAAAGAGAGATGAAAAGGCAAGAAAGCAAGTTCACAGTGGCAAAAAACTGACCGGTAGAGAGATAAACAGAGATAGAGAAAGAGAGAGACAGACAGAGAGAATGAACTTTCTCCTCTCCGTCAGCATACTGCTTGGATGATGTTATGTAAGAGCTGAGTGTACACACACTGATTACCTCCACTCAGTCAAACTCATAACATGAAGCCGTTACCTTACTGTTTGTGTGTGCCTGTGGTATATGTGGGTAGGTACATGTGTATGCTGACAATGGTCATACATCTCAGTTTCAGGCCACACACAAAGACCCAAAAACACATATTACACAGAAAACACACATACAAACTATGGTCCTGAGCATAGATCAGATCATCCACCAAAGTATAAGGTAGCAGGTGGGTTCCCCATGAAGTGACAGCTACACAAGTCTGTGGTTACACTTCCACAGTAGCCCTACATACAATTATAATTAGATTTAAGAAATGGAAATAGTTGCAATAACAAAATATATAAATTATGGGATTTGAATCATTGTGGCATGTGATTCATGTCTGGCATGGTGTTTCAAGTTTTGTACACACGAGAAAAGTAGTGCATCAGCACCAACAAGTTGTTATGTACAAACAAAGTCAAGAGTACCAGCTGTGTAAATTTAAATAAATGTAACCAAGACACACTAACAATGCCCAAGTATTATTCTTTCCCTTTTTTGTAGTAAAACTCTTGCACATTAACCAGACCTTTGAATAAATCATGTTGGGTTATCAAGGAAATGTTATTGTAAATCAAACTATTAGCTTGATTTGGTTATTCATAGAGCATAAACTGTGACCCAAAACATGATCTCTAAAAAACAGGTGTCACTAAAAGGTGCACTGGAAATGTGGGCATGGGGATTTTGCTGTATTGGGTTAAATATTGACAGTCTAATATTATATGTGGCACAATGTGTCACTTTTTTTGCCCAACCCTAAATTACACAGACAAACAAGTTTACACATTCACACCACTGACATCAATGAGTCTCACACACACGCACAGATCCTACATTCCCACACACACCTCTGCACTCTCCTCACAACTAACCTAAGGGAAAGAGTGTACCTTTACACAAAACCTGGCTAATTCTCAGGCCAGACGAGCACAATAACCCTTCTAACACAACGCCCACACACTCACAGTGAGGATACTAGCTGGGGGGCTGCTGGAGAGTGTGTATGAGAGACTACAAAGACCCTAGTGTATATTAGTGTGTGTATGGGCAATTCACTAAAATAAAATTATAGTTATAGCACTTCCAATTCATTTTCTGCACTCCTTCTGTAGCCTGCAGTCAAAAGTGTCATTTTTGATTGGCATCTCTTGGCAGGCTGTAGATGCTGCACTTAGGTCTTGTTTCCAAGACAACATGTACACAAAGTATTACTATTCACCACAAATGCACATGCTGGCAGCTAAAAGCCACACACGCCATGTTACAGAAAACATGCAAATAAAATGTGCTTGACTATATCCACAATAGATAAATAATTTGCCACTCAATATTTATTTTGCCATCATTATTATAAAATAATTTCTTTAGCTTTTAACAAAGACACATGTAACAACTTGCTTGAATTTTCACTAAACTGGGCTACAGGGTTCCTGACTCCTTCTCCTAAAATTCTCCTTTTGCCAATTTTCTTCTCCACCAGACTTGTGGTTGAACTTGTATAGCCCATAACGTTTCCCTCCTTCCAGAGAGACTTGAAAATTACTCTGCCACTCTTGATCCATTCTTTCCTATCTTGTTTCCCTCTCACTCTGTGACTGGTCAGGGGATCTAGCGCACTGTTCTTTAAATCTTTAATCTCCTAAACCAACAATCACAGTTTGCATATGTACAGTAGGGCTATGTGTATGTGTGCCCACCCCGATGCAACTGCAGGGGTGTTATGTAATTTCACTGGGACACATCTGATGCTAAAAATGGACATGGATAAAACTATTGTGACTGAGGGCAGGGCTACTGTACAGAGACAGGCCACACATCACATATGTGGACAAAGATGTGATGGGCTGAACAGGCTGCTTACAACCCACACCAAAAATGCAAATTTCAAATCATTTCCCTCAATTTAATTCCAGCAGTTTTGTTGTTCAATAACAGATCACTGGTCCTCTAAAATCTGAAATGACATTAATTGTCACACAAACCCCTAAAAATGTATTTAAATCACATATTTTATCTATTTGAACTATTATCTAAGCAAGCGATCATATATATAAATTTAATAAAATGAAGTAACCACTCAAAACCAATGCATCTGTTTCCAGCCCCCCTGAACATAACAAACTTTGCAAATAAAAAATGAGTTGAGCCTAGACCAACTTTCCATTAAGAAATGTACTGTAGCCAAAAAATGCCATTATTAAGTAGAGAACAAAATTGGGTCGTATAGAATTTGGTGGTATAGTTTTGGAACAGCTCGTGTTGAAAAATTGTGACGGTTAAAGAAAACTACTACAGTGAACTGTTTACATTAAAAACTGCAGACTACAGATATGTACTGAAAAAAATCACTGTCTTTGAGTAAGTGTAACAGTTCACCATTAATAATTTATTAAAACATTAGCAAATGACCAACAGCACAGCCATCTAAAACTTTAAGTGTATGCGGTCAAGACAGGGAAAAAGTGCAGAGTGAGGCACCATATGAGATTGGCTCGCAAACTCACTTACGTAGAAAGTCCCTGAGAAATACGTGGTGAGACGATTCGGTTTCCAGTGGTGTGTGTATGTGTGTGTGTGTATGAGTGTGTTTGTGTGTAGGAGGAAGATACGCTATATGATGTGAAGCACTGATGGCCATCTCTGTCATGAAAAATTAATCACTCTGCTTTCCTATAAATACCTTTCCAATGATCCAATGCATTATTCAGTTTCTCTTAGACCAGCATACACACAGATACACAGACAGAGAGATATGCACACACAAAACACACACATGGAGAGCAAAGAAAAAGCCAGCGTCCTAGAGAGAGGAAGTCTAACATTTAAGAAGACGATGACCACTGGGCAAAAATAGTCAGATGTTCTGCCCTAAGTGAAATCCACCACACTTTATTCTGAGCATGATCCCACATCTTATAAGGATGTGTGTGTTTGCGTGTGTAGGCATATGTTTTAACTGCTACATGCACTAATGCCATGTTGCACTTGACTCTGAGCTCATATTTTGGCATTTCAAGCTGACTTGGGGAAGCTAACACCTGCACCCACCTATTGCTAATATGTTTTGTCAGTGGCTGACAAGTTTTCTATACTACTTGAGTTATGTTAGCAGATAATAATGCTGTATCTACTCATCAAGTTATGCAGGCTGGTAAATCAGGTGTCTAGTTAAAGAAAAAAAAAAGACCGGGTAGGGTGACATGAAGCAGAAGTAAGGGGGAGAGGAGAAGAAGGCTAATGGAAGAGGAGCTGCCACTGGGGTATTAGGCCATAGATTGGTGACACAGAAATGATAGTGAGATGGAAGAGAGAATGGTGAGATGGGAGGGTCAATCGATTCTTAAAAAGGTTTCACTCCCCTACAGGGACATGTGCATCTTTGCATGCACAAACACACAAGAGTCAGTTTGAAATCAAAACACTCTCTCTTTCTAACACACACACACATGCATGCACGCACACACACAATTACTTTGCTATTGCTACTGGACAGATTGCCATTTGGCTAGCAATTATACAAAGCCTACACAGATTCAGTCTTTCCATCTACAACAGTTTGGGACTTGCTGTTCCCTCAAACACACACTTTTCACACTTTACATGGTAGTCCAGCCTGAACCCTGCCTACCCAATGCATATAATTTTCTCAGTTACATGCAGGTACATAGGCTGTGATGAGCGAGCTAAAAGTTCAAAATGAGCTCTGATGTGCAAAAGAAAACAGGTCTGAACACGGGCGGAGAGAGAGGACCGAGGTAATGACTGAGAAACAAGAGAGCGAGCGCAGTAAAACACCAACAGGCAGAGGAAGAGGAAAGACTGGTTGAAAAGAAAACTCTTAACGTGATCTTACATTCCTTACATGGGGTGAAGGGAAGGAGAGAGAGGTGAGGAAAAGAGAGGCAGGAACAAGGGAAGAGAAAGAGGGGAGAAGGGGAGGAGGGTGACAAGAGAGAAAGTTTAACTTGGCGCCAGACAGCATTTCAAAACCAGACAGCCAACCACACAGACACACACAAAATATCGACACCACAAGTGGCACAGAAGTCCTTCTGGTGACTTCCCATCATCCAAAATTAGATTAGATATTTGCCCTCCACCCCTACTCCCTGAGTCCAGCACAGAGGCAGATTCCCAGATAAAAATAGCCAGAGGAACTATTCTAACACTGCCGCTTTTCTGCAGGGAGTGTCTGCTGACTGCACTGGACTTAAGGGGTTAGAGAGGGGTTAGGCGCTCCACTCACCATCTCCATGGATCAAAGAGCCTGGGACAGTGGGAAAACACAGTCTCTATCACACTAATAGACACACATATGCACTAAATAAATTTAAAATACTCGATAAAAATCTGATTTTTTTTCTTTTAGTTTAGTTGTTAAAGTTTCTATGCAAAAAAACAAACAGAGGTGCAACATAAGTCAAACGCACTTTATTAAACCATACTATATTATGAATGAAAATGGCAAACATTGAGTGCAGCATCATCAACAAAGGATGACAACAAACAGTGTGTGTATGTTCCTGTGAGCCAGGCCAGGCAGTTGTAGTGTGGTTGGTGGTGGCATTGTTAGGGAAAAGGATGAAGTAGGTAGTTTAATGAATGTCGACTAAGTGCTGGCATGGTTTTGACAGCTTACATCCAGACACTACTTCAGTAGAAAGGTGACAATCTAAGCTCTAACCTTAAGGACAGGGCACTGTGTTGTTAGGATCCAAAATAAAACCTCTCGTCTGGAAGAATCAGACGAATAAAGTTACCTGAATATCGTGTGTGTGTGTGTGTGTGTGTGTGTGTGTGTGTGTGTGTGTGTGTGTGTGTGCGCGTGTGTAATCAGACTCAGATCAGTTTCAGTGGCGCCACCGCCACCAAGAAGCTGTTACATATACCCACAAGCATCGACGTACAAGCATTGTTCACATGTGATACCTTTACAGAGTTGCCCACCCAGAAAACCCTGCCTCTTTCATATACACACTTCATATTCTTTTACAACAACATGCCATTCTGCACATCACACTGAGTCACCTCTACAACAGTGTAGCTCTGTGACTCCCCATATTACCTTACAATGCACATGTATGCGCAAACACAAACAGCTGCTCAATTGTGCAGGTCAATCCATGCACACCAACACACCCCACTGCATTCTCGACATGAATTTTGATACCCATTTGAAAAGAGACCCTTGTGTGTTTGCGTGGTGGAGTAAGTGTGGATTTTCATGCTGCTAGCTTGAAAAAAGGATACTATTTCTTGTCTCTTCAAATAACAGGCACGGTTTTCTACATTCTTAAATTGGCTTTATTAGTATTATCCTCATGAAGTATTAAATATATGTCTATTAAATGCACGCATGAAGATTACTCTGGCTGTGTTCATGAAAGACTTAAAGAGATAGTAACTGTTGTTTTCTTCTCATGTGTAATGCAGCACAGCCGGCAACTATTAACCTTCTAAGCAGGAATGTGGGAGGTCCAAGAATTCCAATAAAATGCAGCAGTATGTATGAGAATGTGTGTTGTGTACTTACACACAACTTCTTCAAAACTGTTACAGTTATCTGTCAACAATCTATCCCCTTCAGACCCCCACCTTTTCCATTCCTAACAAAAATCCAATAAAGTCGATGCGGGGTCATGCCGTGACAGCAACCAATGGAATGGCAGTAAAACTAGGTTCAACTCACATCACAGACATACACAAATGGCCTGAGGACACATTTAGTTCTGCTGTTAGGTTATCAGCATAGAAAGTGAACTGTAAATTGAGTTCCTAAGTGTCAAACCTCACAACCGATCACAACTGATCAAACACGATGACAAGCCCAACCTATAGGAATTGATGGTCAGATCTGAGGTTAATGTGTTGGTCTCTGGGACAGTAGGGTGAATAGGCCGGGAGCAGTGCTGGACAGCGGTCAGAAGCACACGGGCCATCAAGGGTAAAGCTGCCTTGTTGGCTATGGTCTCTCTGGCCTCCCTCTGGTCTCCCTGGTCAAGGGCGGCACAGGACTAATGGTGGGGAGGTCCATTAGTGTCGACTGGCTGAGCACATTGTTCCCTTTAGTCACATTCCTGGCTAAATACAGACATTTCCACAACTAAAGCCCCTCTCGACCAGAAGTCATTTATCAACTTAGCACCACAGAGGATAGGATAGGACCATATCAAAACTTTTATGAGGAACTATTGTGACAAGGAAAAGTAGGCCATGTTGCCAATGCATTGGAATTTTTTTTTCTGTTTGTTAACAATCAATCATTGTAATGTTACCAGTATTTTTATATTTTTACAACAAATTAAAATAAAATAAATATCCTTGTGTGTTTTCAGAAAATTCCTGAAAGCTGACAGTGCCTATAAAAAACTATCTAATCCCCTTGAAGGTACCACCTTCAATTGCTTTTCAGCATCTAATCATAGTCAGTGTACAAAACAGCCTCTTTCATGTCAAAGTGAAAACAGATTTCTACAAAGTAATGCCACATAATTACTTAATAAAAAAAAAACTAAAATAAATGACTGCATAAGTATCTCTTCTCCCCCCTCATTTAGTATTTAGTAAATGCACTTTTATTGACAGGATGTAGTCTGTGTGGATATTTCTCAGCCTTGCAAATCTTGACATTGCAATTTTACCTTATTCTCCTTTGCAAAACTGCTTACGCTCTTTCAGGTTACACAGCCATTGTAAGTGAAAAGCTATTTCCAATTCCAGACAAAAATTCTAAACTGTATTGAGGTATGGGCTCTGACTTGGCCCCTCTAGAACATTCACTTTATTGTCTTTAAAAAAATTCTGCATTTTGGCTGTATGCTTTTGGTCATTGTCTTGCTAGAAAACAAATATTCTCCGAAGTCTCAGTTCTCCCGCAGACTTCATCAGGTTGTTCTTTCAGGATCTCCCTATACTTTGCTGAATTCATTCACACATCATGATGGTGCCACCACCATTTCTTACAGTGGAGATGGTGTGTTTGTGATGGTATGCAGTAGTTGGTGCCTGCCAACAGTCTAACAGCCAAAAAGCAAAATATTGGTCTCATCAGGCTACAGAAGCTTCTTCCAGTTGACTTCAGTGTCTCCCATATGCCGACTTCTTTAGTGAAGATTTAACATGAGCTTTCTCTCCCATCTAAGCCACTGATTTTGTAACTACTTCAGAGGAGTCATGGGTATCTTGGTGGCTTCCCTCACTCCTCCCTTTCTTGGACAGTCATTTTGTTTACAAGGACAGCCTGCTAGAGGAATATTTACAAATGTGCCACTTCTTTTCCTTTTCTAATGATGGATTTAACTATACCAGAGATATTCAATAACTTCAATTTTTTTTTGTATTTATCCCTGAATTTATTCTTTTAAATGTTTTTTTCAGAGTTGCTTTTAATGTTCTTTAGTCTTCATGGTGTAGTTAAAGTCAACAGTACTGATTCACCAGTGATTGGACCTTCCAGATACATATGTCTTTATACTACAATCACTTGAGACACATTCACTGCACTTGGATGATCTACATTTCACTAATTGTGTGACTTCTAGCATCAGTTGGCTGCAACTGTGTTTAATCAGAGGAGTCACTTTAAAGGGGGGTGAATACATACGCAATCACTTATTTTACATTTTATAGTTTCATTAATTGACATTACCTTGTAGAAGTCAGTTTTCACTTTGACAGGAAAGAGTCATTTTTGTAATTTTTTTTTTATTGATCATGGTTCAGTGTTGAAAAGTAATAAAATGGGAAAACTTCCAAGGAGGGTGAATACCTTTTATAAAAACTATTCACATTGGCAACTAATGCTAATTCTTGACACCTAGTAGAACTTGCCAGCATTTTCAGATGGACAATAACCAGTTTTGTTATGGAACATCATCTGTTTTAGGTTTTAAGTATGCTGGCTGAGCCTGATCACAGCGGGACACTATCCCATAAACCAGGTTGTAAAACTGTATTGGGATAGTAAGTAGGAGGTAGTGGTTTTGCTGTGGTCAGCACTGCAAGGGAGTTTTCACAGATAAGGCTAATCGCTGTGCTTATCATCACAGCGGTTTTTGTGATTGAAAAGCATATGCTTGCAATCGCACACATAAATCCACACAAGGAAAAGGTGAAATATTGTCTTTGTATTCATTGCTCACAAGCTACCTTTTTGTTACCTGCCCTGCCACATCATAAGACAGGACAGTGCGTGTGCCTAGAATAAACGGCAACATAACTCCCTGACACATCAATCATTCTGAAAGCAGGAAGTAGCATAAAACAATAATAATTAAAACTTCACAGTTGAGTGACTGGAGAAAAATACACTTGCCCAAATTTACCACTTCTTCTTTCACCCGAATTATTGTCATACACATATATTTCATACAAATGCCTAAATGTAGTCTCTTCATTTGTCAAAAGCACCACCAAACTATGAGCTACTCCGCATGATTATTAGCACAATGAGAAGTCCCTGGCCCCACAAGTCCACCACACACAATCAGTCCCAAGCCCTGCCCCACTCCCACCATTGTCCCACACGCATGCACACACACACACACACACACACACACACACACACACACACACAATAGCTACTCCAGAGCCAGGGGTCCCATGATGCAATTCAATCTCACAAAGACACACACCAGTCCTCACCCCCTCAAGAGAAAAAGAATGATAGAGCTGAGAGGAGAAAAAACTGTAACCTCTAAGGTGGGATGGAAGAAAACTAAAGAAATACAAAAGCTGGGGTGTAGTGTGTGTGATGGGGGTGTAGATATCATGGAGCGACTGAAGATAGGGCAGTTATTAATCATGAGCACAGCTTTTAAGGTGCATGCACAGGTGTATGTATGACTGTGCAAGTATTTATGAGATAATAAATACCACCTCTCTGCTGACTAATGCAACCTGTAGAATACTTTGCCTCTAACTAATCGCTCAGACTACATGAAACCCTGACAAAGATCATGTCAAATCGGTATCTGGTTATAAACAGAAATTAAATAGAACACTTTCTAAAACCGCTAAACCAACACCAATCTGTCAGGAACAACAGATGTAGATATAGCCCCACCATTTCCTACTTCACACATCCATTATTTATTTCAGCAGAAATCTATTTAGGCTAATAAAGTGGCTGTGGAAAACTGAAGTACAAGGGAAGTGTCCGGTGCTGAAGAGAAAGCAGGGAAGCTTCACAGAGGCAGCAGCTTATCATATGGGACATAATCCTACATCAAACAACCCAGGAATGAACGATTACATTTTTTATCCTCCTCCTATCCACAGACTGTTGCATCCTTCAGATGTGGGATATACACAGGTTAAGGGTTAAAGCTTGTGTTCTGATTGCAAATGCAGCAACAGCAGGAGGCCCAACAGATCAGGACAGCAGCACAGATCAGCAGGTCTAATAATTCAACTATTTAAAGGTACTGATAAAAGATCGGATTTGTTGTTAAATAATGCCATGTGACAGAATTTCTTAAGTACCAGCTAGTACTGAAGAGATTTGTCAATTAATCAGCAGAATTATTCAAATTTAACGACCTGATGAAATTCATGAAGAAACAGGACAATAAGATGTCGGCCTAATGCTTAATCAAATTAGTCGCCAACTGGCAAAAATTTAACTAGAAAGGATTTTAACAGCTGCTTAAGGATTTAAAGACATTTAGGGGCAACAAAGTCAAACGTTTATCAGTTGCAGATTAGATAAGCTGCTTTGTCTCATGTTGACTAAGTAAGCCAGACGTATTAATGAGCTTAATGTTATTTATATAAAATAATACAATTTTAAAACAAAAAAGTGCAAACATCACTGGAGAATGAAAATAACTACAGGTTATGATAGTGGTATAATAACACTAGCTGGACCCCTGCACACAGGTTACACTAATCAGACGAGAGAACCTCAGTATGGGACCAGTTAACCTTTACCTTTACTGAACAGATAAACACAACCAACCTACTACACAAACACACTCTCACAGCAAACACGTCCATCAAAACCATAACCTAAATACAGTTTTACGTGCCCTCCCGAAGGAGCTTAAGCCATCTGCTGCCACACAAACACTGAGTTCCTTGTAATAAAAGGGCTACTTGTGGTGGGATGCGGTGTGATGTCATGGAGTGGGTGTGTGTGCAGGAATGTGGAGGGCTGAGGGGCTGAGGCTGGGTGCAGCGGGAGTCAGGAGGGGACATGGTGGGGGAAGGGAGGGGAACATCCCAAGTGAAAAGGGTCCTGCACAGTTTGTCAGTCACACACACATGGCCCTGAGCCACTTGCTTACTACTTTAAAAAGCCATAATTTACATTTACTAAATATTTAAATACATTTTAAATGCTTTGTTTTATACAGTGGGTACTAGACTAAATACTATACATGTCTTATATATTTTGCAACATTATAAACTTGACATTTTGAGCGTTCAAGCTGTTCAATTATGTCAACAGAAGTTCATAAACCAGCTGCAGTTTTGCCGCTTAAAGAAAGCCTCGTGTCAAGTAGGCAGCCTATGACCTACACAGAAATAATAAACTGCATAGATGGCACACATGACTGTACTTCCACTTCCTCCTTTCTTAAGAAAAAAAAATGCACTGGCTTCAAGAGAGAGGATGAAGAACGAACTTATGCAAGCATTTCAGGAATTAGACAGCCTCATACAGGCTTCAGCTGACTGCTGGGAATCCCCTCCACCTCACTTTAAAGTGCTGACAGGCCAAATACATGACAAATGTATGCTCGCTTACTGGGTTAATATCAGCTTGCTCCGGGTATACCTGCTTTGATCCAGTCACATCCACGCCGCCACCAGGAGAAGAGTCCTCAAGTAACTTATCAACAGGTCCACTTTTCTCTTTTAGCCTGCCATATAGTGCTCCCATGTTTTCCAGTAAATCTTCTAAAAGGTGCTGGATGGTAAAACTGGGTTGTCAGGGTGACAGAGGATGTCGCTTTAACAACTGTACAGTAGTTTAACCACTTCCTCTTAAAGTAGAGTACAGTACTCAACCTGCACCAGATTTTTTACGAAACCACCGACTGTTGCACCGCTCGTGAGAACAACTATCAACAGGTTTTCACCAACTGGAGGCGAATGTTGCTAATGATCTGCCTTGCTAATTAATCGGCAAATTACTCACTGTTAGCTTCACCAACAACGGCCACGACGAGTAAACAGAAAAACACAAGGGTAGAAAAATATCTCTAGCAAACTTACCAGTATCTCCAGGTGTTTTCATTCTTTCTGCTTTAGCTAACTTGGCAGGCCAGTAAAGTTCGGTAAACTGGAAGAATTCCACCAAGTTGCTTGAGGAACGAAAAGTCAGTCTCTCGGCCTCTTATTCCCGCTCTTGTTTCCAATCTGGAAAACTAGGTGAAGACGCACCGCAAACTTTTGCAGCTGCCGCTTTAGCAGCTCTCTCTTCTTTCGAGCCGCCGCGCTCTCTCGGTCCGTTTCCCCGGCACTCTGCCAAACAACCACACCGACCGAAGGGCTTGTTTTCCGCCAGAGACCGCGTTGGTCCTCCTCTCTCGTCCGGTAGCGTTGAGGTCTGTTCAAGTTGCGGCGAAAAACGGCCAACCGTCCCGACTCGGGCCAGCCAGGGAAGCCTTTCTCCGTCTGTTGTAACAAGTTGCTCCGCTAACTGTCCGGTAGCTGTTTACTCCGTCTCAACTGCATCTTCGTCGCCGTTTGACATGTCTCCGCCTCAGTCCTCAGTTACTTCTTTGACAGAAATTAACGTTAGAAAGAAGCCTCTCTTTCTTCACACACTTTTTTTAGTCCTCCACTCACTCTCACACCACTCAGTGCTACTTTCTCCTCCCCCCCACCCCCCGTGCCTCTCTCTCCGTCCTCGGGGTGTCGTGTTTCGCTCGCTCTCATCTGAGTGGGGCCCGCCCACACTGACGGGAGACAGGAGGGAGGGGGGGGGCTAACGTGGCGAGTCACGCCCACTCACCACGAGCCGGGGCCTGGGCTGGCGTCACTGCAGCACGCGGCGTTGCCTAGGAGACCGTCATAGCGCGCTGCCGTTGTGACATCACATCCGAAAGCTGCGAATCAAGAGAGGCGCGAGTGCAGCCCGGCTCGCGGAGTCTATTTGCGTCAATATGGGTGAGGGTATTAATTAATCCCCTTCAGCGGAATAATTTCACTCATTAAAGTAGAAAAATAACACGAAACAGTCGATGAATGAATAATTCTGAAAACAGGACATTTTGCTCATCATTACTGCGTATCTTAGCGAGTGAGACACTTTCCAGAGATGACGGTCTGTGCATCATTTTTCTGTACATGACTGATGACTTTACGTTACTCAGAGCTAAAAAGAAACGTGTTGCATTCAGATATTTATTTAATTCGACCTTTAAAAAATGCGTTTTGTTTATTTCTCTGACGCTGTGGCCTGTAATAAAGAGTTATCTATGTGCAAACTGTCACTAATCTGAGTTTAATATGTGAATGTTTTCATCAGACTAGTCTGTAAGCAGATCTTCGTTCAATATACGGCTTGTCACTGAGAATGGATGTGTCAGTGAAACCTTGTGTGTACATCAGTTAAACTTTTGAAATAGAACACATTTGTAGATTCAGAAGTTTCAGGTATGGTTAAAGCGTTTAAGTGTGCTCTCAGTATTAAATGTTATTTTTTTTTCCTGAGAAAACATTCAGGACCAGTTATTATTATATTCACAACATGTTTTAAATGTGTATAAGTTGAAAATAAATTTAAAGAATACTTTAATTTCCTTCAACTATTCGCAAACTCACCTTTTACATGCAGTTGTATGCAGTTATATACAATTTACCAAATAATTTAGTACTTATTTCTTGCATTTTTTTCCTTGTGAGTAAGTAAATAACTATGAGTTTGTTGGTAGCCTATATGAAATAGTAGCTATCTGTAATCTGAAGCATTATCTGTCACTGATCGTTGAAAATGCTTTGATTTTGGTACCCATAGCAGCAACCACATTTATACTTATTTAAATTTCTCCAAAAACATCTGCACATAAAAACAATTAAATTAAAAAACGAACAGCTTGTGGTTCATTAGAATGTGAATCTGCAGTATTTCCTGCTGCTAATGTCCCACATTTTATTAACTTCCTTCTTTTTAAAAGTGCAGCCAACCATTAAACTCACAAACACATACCATGTACAATGACTCAGGGTGAGCACATGTCAACGTGCATCAAGTGCCTAAAGACATCCAGCCATGTAATCTGTAAACTCTTTCACTTGATCAGACATTCAGCATGACTTGTTTGATTGAGAGGACCGAAGTCATGCCCAGATATGTTTCCTGTCACCTCGAACACGCTGACCTTCTGCTTCCTCCTGACCTGACATGAAGCTGTCGTATGTATTTGATAAGTGCACGTGAGTGGGTGAGGCGTCACACATGGGAGGTCAAGTGCATCTCCTTTTTTGCCTTTTTGTGCACTGGCACCTGGTGCACAGGATGAAGGTTTAATGTGTGTTTTTGTGCATTTTCGACCGCATTGTTGCGTCAGTGATACACACCACTACCCCATCTTGTCAACTAGATAAGAGAGTGCTAGTAAAACAAAGTAAACAAAGTCACCTGACAGCAGCAACATCCCTGTGGTGTGATTTACAAACAGGATTTCTCCTCACTTTACTGGCCATTCTCTGACACGCACAGGAAGACAACTCTGTTCCACCTGATAAGAAACTAGACTAAAAGAAAGCCATTAAAGAGGATGCAGGAACCACTATCCTGTCCTGTCTTCTTTAGAAACAGGAAGACCAGTGGATAAACCTGTGTGAGAATTTCTCACACAGCTGCCGCCAACAAGGCAATCAGCCGGGAAGGAAAGTGTTGCACTCTTCCCCTGTCTGTTTTTTTGCCATCTCTGGTGTGTTTTCATATTTTATGGCTAGCATCTGACACATATTTATCATTTTTACATTTTCAGATGTCTGTGTTTCTTGTTTAGGTGACAAGGTCTTTGGCATCGCGCAAGCTTTTCACACAGAGCGAGAAATGAGAGAGAAGAAATTGAAGAGAGGAGTAAAGGAAAAGCTCCAGATGGAGGAGAAAAAAAATGACAGTCAAATAAGAGTGATTTCATGCTGTGTGGACAAACAGCTCCACCTTTATGACATTTCTTTGTGCACTTATATGTCTGTGTGCATGTTTGTGACTTGTGTGAACACATTCTGTTGTAACTCAAGAACAGGAGATGACATTTGTGGATAAATCTACAGCACAGAACATTCTGAACACTGATAAACACCGCGCTTCACTCTATATCCTCCCTCTCTCCCACCCATATTCTCCTCCTCCTCGACCTCCTCCCTCACTCTGGCTGTTTATCCATCCCTTCTTTTTTCTCACCCCATTCTCTCTTTACATTGTTCTGTCTGCCTTGACCACCCATTCATCCATGTGTCCATCCACCCTCCTTCACTCTCACACCTCTTCCTCCTCCTGCTCCCACCTCTGCCACCTCTCCATGCCTGCATCTTTTTTCCTCCCTCACACCACCTCTCAATTTTACTCCTCAGGTCATGATACTCATGTTTCAGGTTGATGTACTTGCGAACTGAATGTATGAAATCATTTTGCATAACTTTTTGATGTCGGTTCGCTCAAACAAAAGATTTTTCTTTAAATTTCAGCAACTGTGCTCATTTTTAACACCCCTAAGCTGTAAAGTAAAGAAACCTGTGATATAAATGTAATCAGACATTGTGAAAATCTTGTTATCCTGATTATAATTAGACATGTGCAGCAGACAGTATATAAGTTAATGCTAACGATATCTTTGTGGCGCATGTTTTACTGCTTCAGGTCTTCCTCACTTTTTTTTTAAACAGATGACCTTTGCAGTGCATTTGTACTTATTCAAGTTTTAATTAAGTGTCTAATTAGGAACTAATAGATTGTAACATTCTAAGTAAGTCAGCAGGTATGACGGCAGGAAAATGTCACTTGTAAATAGAGAGGATTTTCTTAAAGAAATAGCCAATACGAAAATAGTTGAATACTATGGCATATTCCATCAAACTGCATAAAAACTGAACTAAAGGTCTGACAGACATGTTAATTATTGAAAGCAGCATCCAGATGCTCTTTTTTACTGACACAAAGCTTTATTGCTTTCTCTCAATCATTTCCTTTCAGCTTTCTACCATAAAAGCAACAATAGAGGCATACAGCTTGACCAAAACATTTTTAAAAAGCACATTTCTGAGGCTTATATACCATAAATGTTTACTAATATTTAATCAGTTTGACATGTAATTTTGAAGCTTTTTAGTTAGTTATATTGTCATGCAAATACAAGTGTCAGCATTGCAGTTGTCATAGATTTATCACACATAGTGAGCTAAAACATATGATGTTCGAAAAGCTTTGTTTTGCATTGTAATATCTAGTCATGTTAGATGCTGCCATTGCTCGGTGCGTGAACCTGACAATGCATTTGACAAACACGAGTGTATGACAGAAGAGCCTTGTATTATTTGTTCCACATCATCCGTAAGTCCCTATATCTCCCATCCCGCCCTTTTTCATCCACTCTGAGCTTTATGTGACCCTACCCGTTCCTAATCAGAATGACAGACAGACGCACCACAGAGAAAGACAGAGGGAATTAAAGGGAGACCCGAGACTTTGTTACTGGACTGTTTGTGTGTATGTGAATACTCACAGTTGGGTGGGTGTGAACATCCCCACACACATCTTTCCTATAGATCAACCATCTACCCACCCCCATCCTTCCCACTCTCCATCTTTCATGAGCTAAGTGATGTGTCATCCCAAGTAAGAATGAATGACGTGAGCGAGATCTAAAGCAAACAATCACAACTAGTGTAGAAGTTTATGTTCAGTTGCTTAAAAATGCATTTAAAATGGACATCAGTGATGCAGCTATGTATCATGCCATCCAGTCAGCGCTCGCACACGCACCGGTTTCTTCTGTTCTGTGTTTCTACAACACAGATGGCTTGAGTCGGTGTAATTACCGTGGACAATGGGTGTGGTAGCCCACTAACCAGGGCCACCACAGGCAGTGCAGACACACAAACACTCACACACACACACACACACACACACACACACACACACACACACACACACACACATACACACACACATATACACTGCGCATGTACATACAGAACCTGATTTTAGCAACCAGTCGCAACCAGGCAGGATTATAATTCCTGGACGGGGCGTTGAACATCCAACAGAGGTGTAATGCAGTATTTACATAGGGTGTTTGATGACTTGTACCACCGCACGAACACACAGACACACTCTCAAAGACATGCATGTGCACACACTCAATTTCGGCTCTCCTACTTTGGCTTTTTTCAGTCATCCACACTACAATTATCTTAATTTCCAACAAACTCTCTTACATAATCAACTTCAGACAATATTGTATCAAAGGCCTGCAAAGTCTTGATTAGCTTTAGTTTTTTCTTGTGGGGAGACCTAATTGAGGAGAAGGATGTTTAATTTCTTGTGTGATGGTGAAAAAGCAAACAGAAGATGGGTTGCTGTAGACCAAAAAGGCATGGAGGGTGAGAGGAGCAGACCGGATGAAAGAAAGAGCCGGCAGCTGAGGGGACAACAAGTGCAGCAGGGTGGCAGCTCCACCACACACACACACGCACACGCACACGCACACACACACACACACACACACACACACACACACACACACACACACACACACACACACACACACACACACACACACATGCACACACACACGCACACGCACACACGCACATTCAACCTCAAACCTCATCCCTTTGAAACGACGAGCAAAAAAAAAAAGGACAGAGAGTGAGATAGCGGAAAAGAGAGCAAATCTGTGGAGAATAAGGAGTGGGAGAGAGAGACGGAATAAGGGAGTCAATGGGTTCTTTGTCATCAAAGAACTTGTTTATTTTCAAGCCTTCCAGTCCAACAGTCAGGAGATACAGCCAACTATCACTCCCTCTGTCTCTCTTTTTCTCCCTCTTTACCCCTTCATAGGACCATTGGGATACAAAAATGCCACAAATACTAAAAAGACAGACGAATCGTAAAAGCATATGCAAAATGAAAAATGCTCCCAAAAACGATTTTCTAGCCTGGAAGTGCTTCGGGATACTAGGGCAAGTGATGGGCTTGATTTACATAAGCAGCAACATTCCAAGCATGCTCATCAGGATTTGTCACTCATCTCTGATACTTGTAGCCGCCAGGTCACATCAAGCTCATCACTCACCTCAGCAGTTACCTTTCTGCATGTCTCTTCCCCTGCTTCTATCTGTTTTAGTATTAGTTGCATGTTTGTATTTTACACATTTCTCTTTATGATTATGCTTTGTCCTTGGAGCTGCTGTTCACTTCAAGTCAGAGTCTTTAAAGGGGGATACTTTTGTCTTGATTTGATCATTTGTTAATTGAATAAACATGTAAACAGGAAATACAACATGCAACAATGGTCCAGGCAGCTGGGATTTAAGTCATAGATGCAGATTTTATGTGGTATGCTCCCTAATCTTTAGGCTACCAGGACACTCTGAAGTTTGAAAACTTAATAGTTTACAGTAGAAAAGTTTTCAACGTCAGACATAGTTTCTTCTCCTCTCTAGACAAGTATTGAAAAACCTCCCAGTGTCCGACTATCTAATTGAGATGCAAGGCCTCTACACAGTTATCCTCTGTGCACATTCTCCCGCCCTTTCTCCCTCTCTCCCCCAGCTGGTATTCACACATGAGTAATGGGATTACCACAGTGAGTGGTGAGGTGGTGGAGGGAGGAAGGAAGGGGGAGGATGATGTTGGAGGACAAGCAAGACAGAGGAAGAGGGGGATCAACAGGAAGGCCGACATGGCAGCAAGTGGTTCATCTGGTAGAAGAAGAGGCAGACAAGTATGAGAAATTGCTTGGCGGTACTAAACTATAACAATAATACACAGACCGTAAACATATGACTTCTTCATGACAGCTCCAGATTTGCATTGACTGATTTCTTAGAATCAGGGCCACTTAAAGAAACCCATCGTGAATAACTATTTTCATCCTCGAGGCCCTAGACAGAAAAACCGCACTCTCTTTCTGCTGGATTACCATGGCAATGAGGGAGCTATTCAAGAACAAAAAGCTCCTTTTGCGGTGGGTAAAGTATGGAAAAAGCAAGCGGCTAGTGCCCATATGAAAGCTGGGTGGTGGGAGTTGGAAAGAGAGGGTAATGTGAGAGCTAGTAGAAGGCACAGAGAATGTGTGTTATATTAAACCAATGTCTGGCTGGGTGTCAAGTCTGTAATATATACAGAGCGGGAGAGAAGAAAGAAGGGGCAAAGGAAGGGAGATCAGTTAATTTAGCTCTGGGGACGTGACACTGATGGACAGGTCCACGGGGGAGGACTGAGGGAATGGAAAAGAAGAATGCAACCTGCTCATATGAGGGGGAGATAGAAGAACGTGAGCGAGGCAGGAGGGGTGTTAAGGAAGGTGCAAGAGTCAGGCTGGAAAGGAGAGAGAGGTATGCCTGGCCGTGTGACAGTAGCTATATTGAGAACAGCATGTGTGTTGACACTGTCTCCTGTATGAGGAACAAACTCTTCCTATTGGCACAGTACACAGCTTCCTCTTCCCCTCTTTACTCCTTTCCACCCCTCAGTACAAGTTCTGTCTTTACACATCCCCTCTATTTTCTCACATTAACCTTCATTTAGATATATTCTCAGTATTACCAGCATCTGTCTCTAGATTACTCAGTACAATTTAAACACTTGAGCTCAGTTTGCATGTCACATATCCTTCCTCTTTCTGGGTCAGTTGAATTCAGTTATGTTTTATTTGCACAAGTGAGAGTTAGTGACTATTGTGAGAGCAACACTTTAACACTCAGTTGAGAATAGACCTTTGCCTAGGCTTATTCTCCTGTGTAGGTGTTCTTTCTATGGTTGAGATCACGACATAAAGAGGGCATAATAATGTAAAGCAATTCGCTCATGAAGCAACAGACAATAATTTTAATTTCATTGAAAGAGACAATAATTAATATTTTAATAGTAAGAAAGAAACACATCTAGAGGTAGCTGAAAAAATGCAACTCTAGTAACCATTAGAGTTGCTCTGCAGAGTCTTTTAGTGATTTTCAGCTCATTGTTTTGATTTTCTGACTGCAAAGTGACTGTTTTTGTAGTCTGTAACTGGTTGTTTTCAGTTGTTGCAAACAGCAAAAACACCTTAATGAAAACTATATGCTAAGCATCAAACATGTTCGGAATCAGAGGTAAAAGGAAAGTGAATCTTTGAAATACATTCATTGTGAGGACAAAAACCCTAGATGCAAATAAATGCAATTTTTCATCTGTATTTGTTGCATATGTGAATTTGCAAGTATTTGCAAGCATGTTCATATAAACTCAATGGCTTTTTTGTCAGTCTTGAAATTATAGTTTTTCCTGCTTCGTACAAATAACCAAAATATCTATTTCCAAGGTTTCCATCATCTGTGCAGAAAAAAAGCGTGTTCACTCATTGTTGGAGCTTCTGAAATGTGAGGATTTGCTGGTTTTCTGTCATTTTCATGTGTGTTTACCATCTGTTAGCTCCAGAAAGGTTTGGCCTGATGATGGTCCAAGAGCAAAGCTGACAGTCAGCTCAAGTTGAGCTGACTGTACACACTAAATGTTGTGAATATTGTGGTTTTATCAAAATTGTAAGTCTGGCCTGCTGGTGATGCTAGACAAAGTCAGGAATTCCCCCGAATAAATGTGTTTCTGTCTTAAAATTGATCGCAATGTTGTATGCCAGTTTCTCTTGCCAATTTTAGGATATGTCAGTCAGAAACAGAGGGAGATGATCTCAATAACTTTCACTACTTTGTGGAGGTGTAAACAATTGTAATGACAGCAGCATTCCAATGAAAATGAAAATGTGCAAAAAGCATAAAAAAGATTAAACTTTAAAAATAAATATAAGAATAAAATTGTTTACATTGGATATCTCTGACCCCCCAATCCTGCTTTGCTTGCTCTCCTATGTGTCACAGAAAGTCCAGAATTAGATTTGGGTGCTGGATCTGGATCACTCCCTTTCTTGGAGTGTGTGTGTGTGTGTGTGTGTGTGTGTGTGTGTGTGTGTGTGTGAGAGTGTGTGTGTGTGTGTGTGTGTGTGTGTGTGTGTGTGTGTGTGTGTGTGTGTGTGTGTGTGTGTGTGTGTGTGTGTGTGTGTGTGTGTGTGTACTGTATTCATGGAAGAAGTCTGGGTCAGATCCAGTAACAGCCTTTGCTTTGCCCCCCTCTCTCTGATCCTCAATTAGTCATTCCAGCACTGGGCTAAGTCAGGGTCACTCAGATTGGATCACCCAGAGGTGCTTGGCTGCCAGCCACCAAAATCCCCTCACTTGCCCACCCAATACCACACGCTCATCACATACAGAGAATAGCCCTGAGCCCAGGACAGATGCCCCTGCAGCCACATAACACCAAAAGGCCATGTTTCCAACATATGTTCACATGTTTAAAGGGGGAGAGATGAAATAGCAGCTGATGTTCAACGGTACATTCATGCGCACTAACACAAGTAACACTTGGGGTAATTTGAAAGCTGAAAACAAACATTTTAACCAAAGCTAAAAGTAATTTGTCACACCCTTTTTCTTACACATTCTGAGCAGCCACAACAGCTCGTAAACACTCACACTATTCTCTCTTTCATTCAGAGGACAATCCAGCAGAATCCAGCAGAATCCGTCTCCTTGGCTGATACCCTGAGTACCCCCCTCCCATCGTCATCAGCTAGGCATGGAGACAGCAGGCCTGTAGGTGGTTCAGCTATGTGTCATACATTACATGCCAGTGCAGGGGAGGAGGACTGACACAGAGCATGTGCTACACTTGCTCAGTTTGATGTGCTCTGCCCTCGCACAGGCACCATTGTGGGTGGCATAGCTATGTGTCATAATCACCATCATCCTTTGCTTTGTCGGATTTCTCCTCATATGTGCGTGGCTCTGTGTGTGTGTGTGTGTGTGTGTGTGTGACTGTTTTTGTGTTGCTATACTGTAGGTTCTTTTGTGGAGGTGCCGCGCAGTGGGCTCATTCACAGTGTGGGAGCTGCTGTTATACAGTGGCACTGATTCATTTTTTCTGACCTGTGTGTGCCATTTTGTATCGTGGCTGTGTGACGGTTCATGATGTTTTACATCATGGAAGTCCTCCGCTAATTATCTGGCCCTGCCTGCTGCTGAAGTCTCTGTGTGTGTGTGTACAGTGTTTGCACAATACAGCTTGTGTGAGAGTAGGGGCAATGTAAGCTACAAAACATTTTGTCAGTCATGTCAAGGTTTCTCTGAGCTACATCTCATAGGCTTCTTCAGGACCAAAGATAACTTAATTTGACTAAGAGGCAGTGAAATGAGGTTTAAAGCTCACTGTTGGGGTCAAACTACTGTTTCTCAGGTCAAGTATTTCATTTTACATGTAATCTTTGTAGTTTTTGCAGATGCCTTGCATATTGTCCACACTGTAAGTTGCCTCATAATATTGACTTCTGTCTTTCTTTTTGGCTGGCTTGTAGTGGGTGGAGCATAACAACTAACTTGGAGACCAAAGCTTATCAAGTCCTCATGCATAGCAGTATTCAATGACGGCTTTGTTGGACTGAGATAAAGTGCTCCTGATTCCTTGCTTGTCTTTTTCTGAGAGTCTCAGATGAAAAAAGACAAGGGGAAAAAAACACAGTTTAGGCAACCCGCGTGTTACGCCTCTGTGTGAACAAGCTTCTCTGGCAAAGTTGAGGTAAGCCCCTATTAACCCACTGCCAGCCAGCCTTCAGTTTCGCTTCATTCATTCATTCATTCATTACTATTTTCTATCTAACATGAACACTCTTATAGAACAAATAATTGATGGATTGCCATGAAATCAGGTGCTGATATACCAGAGGATGAATTGTAAAAACTTTGGTGATCCTATGACTTAGGATTGACTTAGGCTACATGTGTCCCTTTCTAAATGTCCAATACTTTGGTTTGTCCAAGTAGCCGCAATACAAATTGCATTGGCCTCAGCTCTAGTTTGTGCTGCTTGAGTTGCAGTTGCTAAAATCCTGACATTCGACCTGCTAAATATCAACATGTTTTTTTGTAGTTAGCTCAACGCCTCACATTGAGGCTCGCAATGCTTTCAGTTCTTGTGGTTTAGTCACAGTTAAAAAAAAAAAAAAACTATAAAACTTTTATGGAACTCCTGCTACCTGAACAATCATGCAGATGAGCACCTTAACACATGCACTATAGTTTGAGGAAAATAAACCCAAGATTTTTTCTGCATGTGGCTGCAGTGGAGGGCAGGAGGTCGACAGGAGAGGCAACAATAGCTTAAGCTGACACACAAACACTGTAACCTACAGGACATACATGCACGCTCTACTGCTCGGAGAAGGAAACCAGATCTGTTTAGTGGCACTTCATCGCTGGCACTGTCTCTCACTGGCACCAATAAAACACACACACACACACACACACACACACACACACACACACACACACACACACACACACACACACACACACACACACACACACACACACACACACACACACACCCCCTGGCAGGGTTCCTGGTTAAACTGACAGCTGGCATTCTGTCGTTGCGTACCACTGACACAGTGAGGCCTTATTTGTGACCAGTTCCACCTTTACTGGGATTCTTCCAAACCCAGTGGAATTACAACTGTGTTAACCGACTCCTCACCTAACCAGACCGGTCCATCTCCAATTACAAGCCTCATGCCACAGTCAGGTTTGAAAGTCATGGAGAATGATTTTACAGGCGTTGTTTTTAAGATGATGTCAAACATTTAGTGTTACGACACCCATCAGTGCCACAGCAGTGTAGTTTGCTCCCTACTGCAGTAACTATCAACAGATACGGTGACATTTTGATGCGGCACTGTTTCATAGCAACAACATTTAATCAAAGAATAGTACTCATGCTTATCTAATTTTGCAATGAAAAAGTCCTACAACAACAGTTTACCTAAAAGGAGTAGATACAGGTAGCATAGCTCTGGTTAAGAGATACTATATTTCAAGGGCACTATTTTCAAGGTCAGTGGTGATTATTTTTGATTGATTGCAGAATTCTTTGACTTGATATTTTTACATTTAAATACTAAAAACAATTCGTATTTGTTTACAGAATTAATTGAAGTGTAGCTGAGTTCCATGAGCTCAGTGTTTTTGTAACAACAGCAATGAAATATTAGTGTTATAGCATATAAACACTCAATAACAAGCAAAAATTGTATTCAGAAATCCTAGATAAGTAAAGCTACAGAAGCATTAACAGATAACTGTATTTAAGTACCAAAACTAGAAGTACTGAAGATGCAGAAAACTGAATCTGTGTGTTATATAATCATATATTGATGGATTATTAATACATGTTGCAGCTGCAGGGGTTTAAGGTGTATAAATCCACAGGTAGTAGCTTCAGTTGTCGATGAATGAATGAATGAAATCTATTTGGTTAAATCATGTTCAATGCAAGGTAACAGTTTCAATGAGCACTCAGATTTTTATTCTAAAGATACATCAGCATGGTTGTCAGTCATCCTCCAAGATGCCGGCATTTTGGAGAAGAACAAATATTACATATTGATGCGACAACACAGCAACGCAGATCTACCCGAGTCACCCTGGTGATAGGATCACATGCTCACCACCGCCGTCCGTGACTCAGCTAGGAGGTGGGTGTCTGAAAGCTGTCACACTTACACACTCCAGCATCCTACCTAATCATCCACCTACTGTGCCACACAGCAGGGGGGAGCAGGAGAGAGGGAGATAGACTGAAGGAGAGGCTGTTAGCAAGAGATGGAGAGCAATGAGCTGGAGGAGGAGGAGGAGGACGAGGAGGTAAGAGGCAACAAAGCAGCGAGGTAAGGAGGCAAACACGCACTTCTGGATGAGGATGAGGGAAGGCCAAATGTGTGCGGTGCTGTTTGTCAATTAGCAGATGCCCCCTAACTCAGAAAATAGAAGTAGAGACGAAATGAAGAGACTCCTTGTCTCCTCCCCACCGACAAGTGCAGGTGAGAGCTTACCTTCAGGTTGTGGGGACATGGCATTAGACTTAGCAGTCCTTGCTGACATGAATCAGTCTCAGTCAAATTAAAATAGAGGCAGTTTGAGTCAATATATACTGCCAGTCAAAAGTTTGGACACACATTCTCATTAAACGTTTTTTATTTAATCATTTTCTGCATTGTAGATTAATACTGAAAACATTAAAACTATAAAAGAACACATATAGAATTATGTTGTAAACCAAAAAAGTGTTAATCTTGAGTATTAATCTTCAATGTAGAAAATAATACAAATAATAAAAAGCATTGAATGAGAAGGTGTCCTTTTGACTAGTAGTGTCCTTATGATGCAGTTTATTTCTTCATCATTTTTTCTTTAGACAATGGCAGTTTGAGGCTTCCAGCTTCTCAGATGTGAAGTTTTGTACCTCCTTTTTTCTTGCAACAAAATAAACCGATGAGCTTTCGGTGATAGATGGCTGGTCAGACAAAATAAGACAAATAAATCACCTTGGCAAAAAAAAAAAAAAAAGGCTATTTTTAAGCGGCTCTCTCATGTTAAATAAAGCAAATGATTAACTGATTAACTGGAGAAATGAGCAGCAGATACATTGATTATGAAAATAATAATATGGTTCATTTGTCAAGATGAAACACACAATGTTAGATACAAACTCAAGTTTTACCTCAGAAGAGTCATAAACTCCCTTATTGTACAAAACAACATGACATCTAAAGCGGAAACAAATGCTGCATGTATGGAGGAGAATAAAAGTAGATCACAACATGCCCTGCAAAGAAAGACTATTTTCATCATCAGTTAATCCACTGATGGTTTTCCTGATTTATGAGTTAATTGATTGGTTTATATAATATCAAGATATCTTTGAAAATTTCCACCACAGTCTCCAAAAGCCCAAAGTGAAGTCATCCAATGTGTTGTTTTGCCAGACTGATGAGTCT